>NC_011915.2:2717052-2736208 GCF_000006355.2 Plasmodium knowlesi strain H
AAAGGGAAAGGGGAAGGGAAAGGGAAAGGAAAAGGGAAAGGGAAAGGAAAAGGGAAAGGGAAAGGGAAAGGGAAAGGGAAAGGGAAAGGGAAAGGGAAAGGGAAAGGGAAAGGGAAAGGGAAAGGGAATGAATGAAGGAGGGGGAAGGATATAGGAGGAAGGATATAGGAGGAAGAATATAGGAGGAAGAATATAGGAGGAAGAATATAGGAGGAAGAATATAGGAGGAAAAATATAGGAGGAAGAATATAGGAGGAAAAATATAGGAGGAAGAATATAGGAGGAAAAATATAGGAGGAAAAAGAAAGAAGGAAAAAAAAGAAAAAAACAGAAAAATTCAGATTCCGGGTTTAGTAGTAAGGTTGTAGGGGTGTTAGATGTCAGATTCCGGGTTTAGGAATAAAGTTGTAGGAGTGTTAGGATAACGTTGTAAGGGTGTTAGAACTTATATCCCGGGTTTAGGAGGAAGTTGTCAGGGTGTTAGCACTTAGATTCCGGGTTTAGGACAAAGGTGTCAGGGTGCTAGAACTTAGATTCCGGGTTTAGGAGGAAGGTTTTAGGGGTGTTATAATTCAGATTACGGGTTTAGGACGAAGGCATCAGGGTGTAAGAAGGCAGATTCCGGGTATAGGACTAAGGTTGTAGGGGTGTCAGAAATCAGATTCCGGGTTCAGGGGGATTTAGGGTTTAGGGTGTTAGAGGATTCCGGGTTTAGGAAGAAGTTGTGAGGGTGTTAGAAGTGAGATTCCGGGTTTAGGATAAAGGTTGTAGGGGTGTTAGAACTTAGATTCCGGGTTGAGGAGGAAGGTTGTAAGGGTGTAAGAACTTAGATTCCGGGTTTAGGAGTAAGGTTGTTGGGGTGTTAGAATAAGGTGGTAAGGATGTTAGAATAAGGTGGTAAGGTTGTTAGAATAAGGTTATAAGGGTGTTAGAATAAGATTGTACGGGTATTAGAATAAGGTGGTAAGGGTGCTAGAATAAGGTTGTAGGGGTATAGGAGTAAGGTTGTGGGGGTGTTAGTATAAGGTTGTAAAGGTGTTAGAAATCAGATTTCGGGTTTAGGACAAAGGTGTCAGGGTGTTAGAATATGGTTGTTTTGGGGTTGTCAGGATATGGTTGTTTTGGGGGTGTTAGGATATGGTTGTTATTAGGGTGTTAGAATATGGTTGTTATTAGGGTGTTAGAATATGGTTGTTGTTAGGATGTTAGAATATGGTTGTTGCTAGGGTATTAGAATATGGTTGTTTTTGGGGTGTTAGAATATGGTTGTTTTGGGGGTGTTAGAATATGGTTGTTTTGGGGGTATTAGAATAATGGTTGTAGGGGTTTTAGGAGTAAGATTCCAGGGTTTTGGAGTAAGGTTCCGGGTTTAGGAGTAGGGTTCCGGGTTTAGGAGTAAGGTTTGAGGGTTTAGGAATAAGGTTCCGGGGTTAGCTTTAGTTACCTTAGGGGGGGGAGAGGAAAGACTCCTCGAAGACAAGGACCATATACTGGGCACTAACCGCATGGTAGTGGCCGGATGGTATGAACCGGATGGTATGAACCGGATGGTATGAACCGGATGGTGGGAACCTGGTTGGTAATAACCGGATGATAGTAACCTGATGGTAGGAACTGGATGGTAGTAACCGGATGGTAGGAACCTGATGGTAGGAACCGGATGGTGGAGACTGGATGGTGGGGACTGGACGGTGGGGACTGGATGGTGTGAACTGGATGGTATGAAGCGGATGGTATGAAGCGGATGGTATGAAGCGGATGATAGGAACCGGATGGTAGTAACCAAATAATAGGAACGTGATGGTGGAGACTGGATGGTGGGAACTGGATGGTGGAAGCCGTATGGTAGAAACCGGATGGTATGACTCGGATGGTAGGAACTGGATGGTGGAGACTGGATGGTGGAGACTGGATGGTGGGTACTGGATAGTGGGTACTGGATGGTAGTAACCGGATGGTGGTAACTGGATGGTAGGAACCGGATGGTATGAACCGGATGGTAGTGACCGGATGGTGTTAACTGGATTGTATGAACCGGATGGTATGAACCGAATGGTATGAACCGGATGGTATGAACCGGATGGTATGAACCGGATGGTAGACACCGGATGGTAGGTACCGGATGGTATGAGCAGGATGGTAGTAACCGGATGGCAGGGACGCATCCCAGCATCCCTCCCGGGAGGGGTAGGAAAAAACTCCTCGAAGACAAAAACCGGATACGACACAACAACCGGGTGGTAGAAACCGGATTCTATGAACCGGATGGTATGGACCGGATGGTAGGAACCGGATGGTGGGAACTGGATGGTGGAGACTGGATGGTGGAGACTGGATGGTAGGCACCGGATGGTGGGAAGTGGATGGTGGGAAGTGGATGGTAGGAATCGGATGGCAGGAACCGGATGGTATGAACTGGATGGTATGAACCGGATGGTAGTAACCGGATGGCAGGGAAGCATCCCAGCATCCCTCCCGGGAGGGGTAGGTAAAACTCCTCGCAGACAGGGACCGGATACGACACACTAACTGGATGGCAGAAAACAGGATGGTATGAACCGGATGGTATGAACCGAATGGTATGAAGCAGATGTTAGATACCGGATGGTATGTGCCGAATGGTATGAACCGGATGGTATGAGCCGAATGGTATGAACCGGATGGTATGAACCGGATGGTGGAGACTGGATGGTAGTAACCGGATGGTGGGAACTGGATGGTAATAACCGAATGGTATGAACCAGATGGTATGAACCGGATGGTAGTAACTGGATGGTAGGTACCGGATGGTAGAAACCTGATGGTATGAACCGGATGGTATGAACCGGATGGTATGAATCGGATGGTATGAACTGGATGGTGGGAAGTGGATGGTAGTAACCGGATGGTAGGAACCGGATGGTAGGTACGGGATGGTAGGAACAGGATGGTATGAACCCGATGGTAGGAACAGGATGGTATGAACTGGATGGTAGTAACCGGATGGTAGAAACCGGATGTTATGAACCGGACGGTAGACACCGGATGGTAGAAACCTGATGGTAGAAACCGGATGGTAGAAACCTGATTGTAGAAACCTGATGGTAGGAACTGGATGGTAATAACCGGATGGTAGTAACCTGATGGTAATAACCCGATGGTAGTGGCCGGATGGTATGAACCGGATGGTAGTTACCTGATGGTTGTAACCGGATGGTATAAGCCGGATGGTAGGAACCGGATGGCAGGGAAGCATCCCAGCATCCCTCCCGGGAGGGGTGGAAAAACTCCTCGAAGACGAAAAACCGGATACGACACACCAACCTGATGGTGTGAACTGGATGGTATGAACCGGATGGTGGGGATAGGATGGTATGAACGGGATTGTATGAACTGGATGGTGGAGACTGGATAGTGGGAACTGGATGTTATGAACGGGATTGTATGAACTGGATGGTGGAGACTGGATGGTATGAACCGGATGGTATGAACTGGATGCTAGAAACTGGATGGTAGTAACCAAATAATGGGAACTTGATGGTGGTAACTATATGGTAGGAACTGGATGGTAGGAACTGGATCGTATGAACTGGATAGTATTAACCGGATGGTGGGAACTGGATGGTGGGAACTGGATGGTGGGAACTGGATGGTAGTGACTGGATGGTTGCGACCGGATGGTGGTAACTGGATGGTGGAGACTGGATGGTGGAGACTGGATGGTGGAGACTGGATGGTGGAGACTGGATGGTGGAGACTGGATGGTGGGAACCGGATGGCGTAGTAACCGGATGGTAGGAACCGGATGGTATGAACCGGGTGGTATGAACCGGATGGCGTAGTAACCGGATGGTAGGAACCGGATGGTATGAACCGGATGGTATGAACCGGATGGTATGAACCGGATGGTATGAACCGGATGGTATGAACCGGATGGTATGAACCGGATGGTATGAACTGGATGGTATGAATTGGACGGTACGAACCGGATGGTATGAACCGGATAGTAGGAACCGGATGGTGGGAGCTGGATGGTGGAGACTGGATGGTGGAGACTGGATGGTGGAGACTGGATGGTGGAGACTGGATGGTGGAGACTGGATGGTGGAGACTGGATGGTGGAGACTGGATGGTGTGAACTGGATGGTGGGAACTGGATGGTGGAGACTGGATGGTGGGAACTGGATGGTAGTAACCGGATGGTAGTAGCCGGATGGTATGAACCGGATGGTATGAACCGGATGGTAGACACCGGATGGTAGACACCGGATGGTAGACACCGTATGGTAGACACCGGATGGTAGACACCGGATGGTGGGAACCTGATGGTAGTAACCGGATAGTATGAACCGGATGGTAGTAACCGGATGGTACGAACCGGATCGTGGGAAGTGGATGGTATGAACTGGATGGTGGAGACTGGATGGTGGAGACTGGATGGTGGAGACTGGATGGTGGAGACTGGATGGTGGAGACTGGATGGTGGAGACTGGATGGTGGAGACTGGATGGTGGGAACTGGATGGTAAGGAACTGGATGGTGGGAAGTGGATGGTGGGAACTGGATGGTGTGAATTGGATGGTGGGAACCGGATGGTAGTAAACGGATGGTATGAACCGGATGGTAGTAAACGGATGGTATGAACCGGATGGTATGAACCGGATGGCAGAGAAGCATCCCAGCATCCCTCCCGGGAGGGGGGATAGGAAAAACTCCTCGCAGACAGAAACCGGATGATGGACACTAATCGGGCGGTATGAACCGGATGGTAGGTACTGGATGGTAGGAAGCGGATGGTGGGAAGTGGATGGTAGGAACTGGATGGCAGTAAGCGGATGGTGTGAACCGGATGGTGGGGACTGGATGGTATGAACTGGATGGTATTAACCGGATGGCAGGGACGCATCCCAGCATCCCTCCCGGGAGGGAGAGGAAAAACTCCTCGAAGACGAAAAACCGGATACGACACAACAACCTGATGGTGTGAACTGGATGGTGGAGACTGGATGGTAGGAACCGGATTGTATGAAGCGGATGGTATGAACAGCATGGTATGAACCGGATGGTATGAACCGGATGGTATGAACCGGATGGTATAAACTGGATGGTATAAACCGGATGGTATGGGCCGGATGGTATGAACCGCATGGTGTGAACCGGATGGTATGAACTAGATGGTATGAAGTGGATGACATCAACCGGATGGTATGAACATGATGGTATGAACCGGATGATATGAGCCGGATGGTATGAACCCGATGGTAGAAACCGGATGGTAATGACCGGATGGTGCAGAAACCTGATGGTATGAACCGGATGGTAGGAACTGGATGGTATGAACCGGATGGTATGAACTGGATGGTAGGAACTGGATGGTAGGAACTGGATGGTAGGAACTGGACGGTAGTAACCGGATGGTAGAAACCGGATGGTATGAACCGGATGATGGGAAGTGGATGGTAGGAACTGGATGGTTGGAACTGGATGGTAGTAACCGGATGGTTTGAACCGGATGGAATGAACCGGATGGCAGGGACGCATCCCAGCATCCCTCCCGGGAGGGGTGTGGAAAAACTCCTCGCAGACAGGCACTGGATACGACGCAACAAGCGGATGGTAGAAATTGGATGTTGGGAAGTGGATGGTGGGAACCGGATTTTGGGAACTGGATGGTAGGAACCGGATAGTAGGAACCGGTTGATATGAACCGGATGGTATGAACCGGATCGTAGAAACCTGATGGTAGAAACCGGATGATAGGAACCGGATGGTATGAACTGAATGGTATGAAGCGGATACTACACACTAACTTGATGGTATGAACGGGATGGTAGAAACCGGATGATAGTGTCCGGATGGTATGAACCGGAATAGTATGAACCGGATGGTATGAAGCGCATAGTATGAACCGGATGGTAGGAACCGGATGGTATGAACCTTGATGGTATGAACCGAATGGTATGAACTGGATGGTACAGACAGGATGGTATGGACCGGATGGTATATACCGGATGGTATGAGCCGGCTGGTATGAACCGGATGGTAGAAACCGGATGGTGCAGAAACCTGATGGTAGGAACCGGATGGTATGAACCGGATGGTATGAACCTGGGTGGTATGGACCGGATGGTAGGTACCGGATGGTAGGTACCGGATGGTAGGTACCGGATGGTAATAGGCGGATGGTATGAACCGGATGGTATGAACTGGATGGTATGAATCGGATGGTATGAACCGGATGGCAGGGAAGCATCCCAGCATCCCTCCCGGGAGGGGTAGGTAAAACTCCTCGAAGACAAAGACCCGATACGACACAGCAACAGAACGGCAGGAACTGGATGGTAGGTACCGGATGGTAGTAACCGGATAGTAGAAACGGATTGTAGAAAGCGGATGGTAGGAACCGGATGGTATAAACCGGATGGTATGAGCCTGGATGGTATGAACCGGATGGCAGGAACCGGATAGTGGGGACTGGAGGGTAATAATCGGATGGTCATAAGCGGATGGTATGAACCGGATGGTAGACACCGGATGGTATGAACTGGATGGTATGAACTGGATGGTATGAACTGGATGGTATGAACCGGATGGTGGAGACTGGATGGTAGGAACCGGATGGTAGAAACCGGATGGTGGGGACTGGATGCTGGATACTGGATGGTGGGAAGTGGATGGTATGAACCGGATGGTATGAACTGGATGGTAGGAACCGGATGGTAGAAACCGGATGGTAGTGACCGGACGGTATAGACCGGACGGTGGAGATTGGATGGTATGAACCGGATGGTAACAACCGGATAGTAGGCACCGGATGGCAGGGAAACATCCCAGCATCCCTGCCGGGAGGGGAAAGGAAAAACTCCTCGCAGACAGAGACCGGATGGCGGGGGTGCTGAAACCGGAAACTATACACCAACACGAAAGAGAAAAGAAAAAAAAAGAAAAAAAAAAATTCAGATTCCGGGTTTAGGACAAAGGTGTCAGGGTGTTAGAACTTAGATTCCGGGTTTAGGAGGAAGATTGTAGGAGTGTTAGAACTTAGATTCCTGCTTAAGGAGTGAGGTTACAGGGTGCTAGAATAAAGTTCTGGGGGTATAGGAGTCAGATTCCGGGTTTAGGACAAAGGTGTCAGGCTGTTAGAACATAGATTCCGGGTTGAGGGGGAAGTTTGTAAGGGTGTAAGAATTTAGATTCCGGATTTAGGACAAATGTGTCAGGGTGTTAGGTCTCAGATTCCAGGTTTAGGAGTAGGGTTCCGCGTTTAGGAGTAGGGTTCCAGGGTTTAGGAGTAGGGTTCCGGGTTTAGGAGTAGGGTTCCGGGTTTAGGAGTGGGGTTCCGGGTTTAGGAGTAGGGTTCCGGGTTTAGGAGTAGGATTCCGGGTTTAGGAGTAGGGTTCCGGGTTTAGGAGTAGGATTCCGGGTTTAGGAGTAGGATTCCGGGTTTAGGAGTAGGATTCCGGGTTTAGGAGTAGGGTTCCGGGTTTAGGAATCAGATTCCGGGTTTAGGAGTCAGATTCCGGGTTTAGGAGTCAGATTCCGGGTTTAGGAGTAGGGTTCCGGATTCAGGAGTAAGGTTGTAGGATATAGGAATAATGTTGTAGGGGTGTCCGAATAAGGTTGTGGGATGCAGGGAATTAGATTCCGGGTTTAGGAATCAGATTCTGGGTTTAGGAGTCAGATTCCGGGTTTAGGAGTCAGATTCCGGGTTTAGGAGTCAGATTCCGGGTTTGGGAATGAAGGTCTTAGGGGTGTTAGAATAATGTTGTATGGGTGTTAGAATAATGTTGTATGGGTGTTAGAATAATGTTGTATGGGTGTTAGAATAATGTTGTATGGGTGTTAGAATAATGTTGTATGGGTGTTAGAATAATGTTGTATGGGTGTTAGAATAATGTTGTATGGGTGTTAGAATAATGTTGTATGGGTGTTAGAATAATGTTGTATGGGTGTTAGAATAATGTTGTATGGGTGTTAGAATAATGTTGTATGGGTGTTAGAATAATGTTGTATGGGTGTTAGAATAATGTTTTATGGGTGTTAGAATGGGGTGTCCGGGTATAGGAGTAATACTGCATGGGTGTTAGAAGTGAGATTCCGGGTTTAGGGTGGTGACTGTTTTGAGTGTACACAGGACCAACGTTTTGATAATTGCGAAATTAACACAAATGGACAAACCACCACTGAGGATGTAAATAAAAAATTGAAAGAAATGTTTGAGGACGACGACGATAAGACAGGACTGAAGGAATCTTTGGACAAAATATGTAAGTAGACACCCCAATCTCAATAACCAACCAAACCCCCCCCCAAACAGAAAAAAAAAAAAAAAGAAGAAGGAAGAAAAAAAAAAAAAAGAAAACAAAAAAAAGAAAAGAAAGGAAAAATAAAATAAAATAAAATAAAATAAAAGGTGGGGGGGGGACAGTATGATGGGGAGGATGAAGGTGATGAGAAGGTTTTCAGGGTGCCAGAATTCAGATTCCGGATTTAGGAGTAAGGCTGTAGGATATAGGAATAATGTTGTAGGGGTGTCCGAATAGGGTTGTACGGTTGTCAGAATAAGTTGGTAAGGGTGTTAGAATAAGGTGATAAGGTTGTTAGAATAAGGTGGTAAGGGTGTTAGAATAACGTTCTACGGGTATTAGAATAAGGTTGTAAGGGTGTTAGAATAACGTTCTAGAGGTGTCAGAATAAGGTTGTATTTGTGTTAGAATGAGGTTGTATTTGTGTTAGAATGAGGTTGTATTTGTGTTAGAATGAGGTTGTATTTGTGTTAGAATGAGGTTGTATTTGTGTTAGAGTAAGGTGGTAAGGGTGTTAGAATAAGGTTGTAGGGGTGTCAGAATAGGGTCTTAGGGGTGTCAGAATAGGGTCTTAGGGGTGTCAGAATAGGGTCTTAGGGGTGTCAGAATAGGGTCTTAGGGGTGTCGGAATAGGGTCTTAGGGGTGTCAGAATAGGGTCTTAGGGGTGTCAGAATAGGGTCTTAGGGGTGTCGAAATAAGGTGGTAAGGGTGTTAGAATAAGGTGGTAAGGGTTTTAGAATAATGTTGTATGGGTGTTAGAATAATGTTGTATGGGTGTTACAATGGGGTGTCCGGGTATAGGAGTAATACTGTATGGGTGTTAGAAGTGAGATTCCGGGTTTAGGGTGGTGACTGTTTTGTGTGTACACAGGACCAAAGTTTTGATAATTGCGTAATTAACACAAATGGCCAGGGCACCACAGGTGAAAATGTAAATAAAAAATTGAAAGAAATGTTTGAGGACGACGACGATAAGACAGGACTGAAGGAATCTTTGGACAAAATATGTAAGTAGACACCCCAATCACAATAACCAACCAACCCCCAACCCCCCCAACCAAAAAAAAAAAAAAAAGAAAAAAAAAAAAGAAAAAAAAAAAAGAAAAAAAAAAAGAATTAATTATAAGGTGAGGGGGGGGGGCAGATTATGATGAGGAGGATGAAGGTGATGAGAAGGTTTTCGGGGTATTAGAAGTCAGATTCCGTGTACAGGGGGACGGTTGTAGGAGTGTCAGAATTTGGATTCTGGGTGTTAGAATAAGGTGGTAAGAGTGTTAGAATAAGGTTTTAGGGGTACCAGAATAAGGTTTTAGGGGTATTAGAAGTCAGATTCCGGGTTTAGGAATAATGTTGTAGGATATAGGAATAATGTTGTAGGTGTGTCCGAATAAGGTTGTGGGATGCAGGGAATTAGATTCCGGTTTTAGGAGTCAGATTCCGGGTTTAGGAGTCAGATTCCGGGTTTAGCAGGAAGGTTGTTGGGGTGTTAGAACTTAGATTGCGGGTTTAGGGGGAAGGTTGTAGGGGTGTTAGAAGTCAGATTCCGGGCTTAGGAAGAAGGTTGTAGGGTGCCAGAATTCAGATTCCGGATTTAGGAATAAAGGTTCCGGGGTATAGGAATAATGTTGTATGGGTGTTAGAATGAGGTTTCAGGGGTGTTGGAATAAAGTTTCAGGGTGTTAGAATTCAGATTCCGGATTTATAAATAAGGTTGTAGGATTTAGGAGTAAGGTTCCAGGGTATAGGAATAATGTTGTAGGGGTGTCCGAATAAGGTTGTGGGATGCAGGGAATTAGATTCCGGGTTTAGGAGTCAGATTCCGGGTTTAGGAGTCAGATTCCCGGTTCAGGAGTCAGATTCCGGGTTTAGGAGTCAGATTCCGGGTTTAGGAGTCAGATTCCCGGTTTAGGAGTCAGATTCCCGGTTTAGGAGTCAGATTCCCGGTTTAGGAGTCAGATTCCGGGTTTAGGAGTCAGATTCCGGGTTTAGGAGTCAGATTCCGGGTTCAGGAGTCAGATTCCGGGTTTAGGAGTCAGATTCCGGGTTCAGGAGTCAGATTCCGGGTTTAGGAGTCAGATTCCGGGTTCAGGAGTCAGATTCCGGGTTTAGGAGTCAGATTCCGGGTTTGGGAATGAAGGTTGTAGGGGTGTCAGAATTCAGATTCCGGGTTTAGGATGAAGGTTCCAGGGTATAGGAATAATGTTTTAGGGGTGTCCGAATAAGGTTGTGGGATGCAGGGAATTAGATTCCGGGTTTAGGAGTCAGATTCCGGGTTCAGGAGTCAGATTCCGGGTTTAGCAGGAAGGTTGTTGGGGTGTCAGAATTCAGATTCCGGGTTTAGGACGAAGGTTTCAGGGTGTTAGACTGAAGTTTCAGGGGTTAGCTTCACCTGCTTTAGGGGGGGGGGGGGGGAGGAAAGACTCCTCGCAGACAGGGACTATATGCAACGACGACCGTATGGTATGAACTGGATGGTGGGAACTGGATGGTAGTGACCGGACGGTATAGACCGGTTGGTAGTGACCGGATGGTAGTGACCGGATGGTAGTGACCGGATGGTATGAACCTGATGGTATGAACCGGATGGTGGGAACTGGATGGTAGTAACCGGATGGTAGTGACCGGATGGTAGGGAAGCATCCCAGCATCCCTCCCGGGAGGGGTAGGAAAAAACTCCTCGAAGACAAAGACCGGATACTACACAGTAAACGGATGGTGGGAACCGGATGGCAACGAAACCTTATACTACAGAACCAACAAACAACCAACACAACTACAACAAACTTCACCGAAACAGTTACTACAGGACTGTGTTCATGGGGGAAAAAAGACAACATCACTTCGGACGACATCATTGATTACATACATACAGGATCACTCATCTTTCTCCCTGCAGGTTTGGAGTGTCTAGATAGTGCGACCTTATGTGAGCGTGCACAGTGTGTATCTGAGCAATGGGTGAAACGGAAAAATGGCGTGGGCGGGACAACCCGTACTTGGGTGAGGAAATAACCATTACACATATACATAAATGTACATATATACATACATAAATGTACATATATACATACATAAATGTACATATATACATACATAAATGTACATATATACATACATAAATGTATATATATACATACATATATATGTGTACATATATACACATATACATACGTACATACATCTATACATTTATGTATATGTAGATATGTGCATATATGTATACATGTATGTATATACATATATATATATGTATATATATATATTACTTGTAGGATGATTTATGGAAAGAGAATGATGGTGTATGGAAGGAATTAAAGGAACTCTCTGGAGGAATGAAAAATAATAAGGACAGTGTAGGCAGCCACTGCGATGACCTTCAGAAGGAAGAAGAGAAGGAAGTATGCCAACTTATTGCTTCAGGATTAAAGAGTATTTATGAAATTAAGGCAGGTCAAAATGGACAGGGTAAGAGTACGAAGAAAGATTTGGAAGAGCAGTTATTTAAACGTACCATGCGTTGTGTTTTATTAAATGCTTTTGCTGATAAATTAGAAGCACTTCCATGTGCAGATGAAAAGAAAGTAAAGGACGCTATAGATAAAGTGTTTAATGATAAAAATAATGATATTAAGAACACTTCTCCCTGCAACAGTGATGGTGATAAATGTTTTACGTGTGAGAGGTATAACGATCTCGCAACTTGCAAGGTGAACAGTAACAATGACCAAGTAAAGACGAAGGTAGATGGGCTCATCAACGTTGATCCCAATTTAAAGGACCAAACTATGGAGAAGAGCATATGTAAGTAGACACAAAATACTGGTACCACCACCAACAGTACAAAATGTTGGTTGTGTTGGTACGAACGCAACCAACATACTAACACAACACAACCAACATACAACCAACATACTGACACAACCAACATACTAACATAACCACAACACAACCAACATACAACCAACACAACCAACCTACTAACATAACCAACATACTAACACAACAGAACAAACTGACACAACACAACATACTAACACAACACAACATACTAACACAACCAACATACTAACATAACCAACATACAACAACACAACTAACATACTAACACAACGAACATACTGACACAACCAAAATACTGACACAACCAACATACTAACACAACCAACATACTGACATAACCAACATACTGACACGAACCAACATACTAACACAAAACCAACATACTAACATAACCAACACAACTAACACAACACCAACATACAACCAACACAACCAACATACTGACATAACTAACATACTAACATACTAACATAACCAACACAACCAACACAACCAACACAACCAACACAACCAACACAACCAACACAACCAACACAACCAACATACTAACACAACCAACATACAACCAACACAACCAACATACTAACACAACCAACATACAACCAACACAACCAACATACTAACACAACACAACATACTAACATAGCACAACATACTAACATAACCAACCTACTAACATAAGCAACATATTAACACAACACAACCTACTAACATAACCAACATACTAACACAACACAACATACTGACACAACACAACATACTAACATAACCAACATACTAACACAACCAACACACAACCAACCTACTAACATAACCAACATACTAACACAACACAACATACTGACACAACACAACATACTAACATAACCAACATACTAACACAACCAACATACTAACACAACCAAACATACTAACATAACCACAAAAATACAACAACAAAAATACAACAACAAAAATACAACAACAAAAACAATAACATTATATATATGTATATGTGTATATGTATATATATGTATATATATATATATATGTATATACGTATACATATATGTATATGTATGTACGTGTCTATGTGTCTATGTCTGTGTCTGCTTATAGGTAAACCATGTACGGGCGATGGGAGAAGCTTCTGTGATCAGTTGATGTGCGTAGCGGAGAAATGGAAGGATAGTGCAAGAAAGGCAGACTCCGTAGGGAACTCCATTTTTCTATTATAACTGCATTGCATGCAATGAACTATTTATAATGTATATATATGCATATGTGTGTACATCTATATGTATGCATATATATATATATATATATATATATATATATATATATATATATATATATATATATATATATATATTACCACCACCTACGTGCAGAGTGGGATGATTAATGACACTGCTTGGAACTTAACGAGGCTCCTACATGCCATGAAGACAAACCAAGAGAATTTTGCCACCCACTGTGACCAAGACACCAATGACAAAACATGGAGTGATGACGCCCATGACGTCGCAAACAAAACTGCCTGCAAGCTTGTTGCAGCAGGGCTGGAACATATATCTAAAATTCAGCATAAATATAGCACGGAGACGGGGTCACCTGAAAAAAATGAAAACCCCTATGATAACCAAGAGTTTAGGCAATTCGCTTCTTGCTTATGGTTAAAGAGGCTCGTTCAAGAAATGAGAAAAAGGAGTATAATTTGCAACATAGACGAAGGAATTAAGGTTGCTTTCACAAAGGCACAACAAATTGCAGAAACTAATTGTACGAACGGCAGACCTTGCACAATTTGCAACTGGAAGGACGAAGACTATGACAATCTTAAGGATTGCCCCAATGGCAATGTCAAAAATAAAGAAGTACAGCCTAAATTGGAAGAATTACTCACCAATACGACAAATAAGCCCAACGTCGATTCCATCCTCCAGGAATTACTCAAAACGGACAAACATGGTACCCTCTGCCAGCGCTTACAATGTTTAGCATCAAAAGTAGAAGCACAAGTACAAGCACATAAGGGAGGAAGTCAAGCGGTAAGTATAATATAAAATAAAATGGGAAAGGAATAAAAAGGAAAAGGAATAGAAAGAAGAAAAAAAAGAAAGAAACAAAAAAAAAAAAAACTTCATATTCCGGGTTTAGGAAGAAGGTGTCAGGGTGTAAGAACTTAGATTCCGGGTTTAGGAGGAAGGTTGTAGGGGTGGTGGAAGTCAGATTCCGGGTTTAGGAGGAAGGTTGTAGGGGTGTTAGGAATCAGATTCCCGATTTAGGGGGAAGGTTTTAGGGGTGCTAGGAATCAGATTCCCGATTTAGGGGGAAGGTTTTAGGGGTGTTAGGAATCAGATTCCAGATTCAGGAGTAAGGTTGTAGGGGTGTTGAAATAAGGTTCTATTGGTGTCAGAATAAGGTTGTCGGGGTGTTGAAATAAGGTTCTATTGGTTTCAGAATAAGGTTGTCGGGGTGTTAGATGAAGGGTTTTTAGGGTTATAGGAATATGGTTTTAGTGTATAGGAGTAAGGTTTTAGGGTATAGGAATATGGTTTTAGTGTATAGGAGTAAGGTTTTAGGGTATAGGAGTAAGTTTTCAGGGTATAGGAGTAAGGTTCTGTGGTATAGAAATAAGGTTTTAGGGTATAGGAGTAAGGTTCCCGGGTTAGCTTTAGCTGCTTCCGGAGGGGAGGGGAAAAGCTCCTCGCAGACAGGAACCGGATACTACGCAGTAATCGGATGGCAGGGGAAGCCAAACGGGATACTACACACCAACAAGAAAGAGAAAAGGAAGAAGAAAAAGAATGTATACTTATAGATATACATATGTATATGTATATATGCATATATATATATATATATCTTCTACTCCACTTATACAGGACAAATTCTGGACAAAGGATGGCGACGTTGGCAAACTATGGAAAGAACTGTCCGGGGAAATGACGAAGAATGTCAATTCCAACGGAGATTGTGATCAAATGTATGATGGCAGAACACCCACCAACCCTGAAAAGAAGGCATGCCAACATCTGTCAGCAGGTTTCACCAAACTAAAACAGGATCCACCTTCCAACGGCAGTAGCTACACCATTCTGAAGAACTCATCGTTGAGACAGACAGTGGGTTGTTTATTACTTCACGCTTATGCAAAGAAAATGAAAAGCGACTCAAAATGTGTCATTGATTCTGGTTTAAAGAAGGCTTTTGACACTGCTGGTAAAAGTTTAAAAGGAGTGGAATGCAAATGGGATGATAAGGACTATGACAACTGCACAATTACCACAATTACCACAACTAACACAACTGACACAACTGGCACATCTGGCACATCTGGCGAAATCACCCAAATGAATGTAACGGACAAATTAGAACAAGTTAAGGACAAAATTACCGAAACCTCCACTGAGAACCTACCGAAAATAAATGAAATGACCACTCTATGCGATTTCATTAGATGTGCCGGACCCAAATGGTTCAAAAACAAAAAAGAGATTAATGCTAGCCCTACGCATACTTGGGTAAGTACTACTATATAAATATACATACATGTATATATATATATATATACGTATATGTATATGTATATACATATATAGACATATGTACATACGTATATGTATATGCATATAGATACATACGTATGTATACATGTACATATATAGACATATGTACATACGTACATGTATATTCATGTGTATATACATATATATACATATGTACATACGTATATGCATATGTATATATGCATATGCATTTATGCATATGCATATATATATATATATATATATATATATAACTTCTTTTTTTTTTTTACAGTGTGACTTTTGGGATAAGACTGTTAAGAAAACATTGGAGGAGATGTTCAAGAAAATCGAGAAGAATGGAAAGGACCAGTCCAAGACACTCACTATTGCCACAACATGCAAACCATTTGGTGATGGTAATGAACATAGTGTTGAAAGGAAAGCGTGTTATCATATCGCGGAGGGATTACAATACATAAAAGACAAAATAAGTAATGGTCAAGACAAGCAACTGCTCGAACGAGCAGTTGCTTGTATTGCTCTTAATATGTACGCTGATAACATAAAAGAAAAGTCAAAAGATTCATGTCCTATTGATGAATCTAAAATAGAAAGAATGTTTGATTTTTGGAATGCAATTAATAGTACTTCGTGTTCGACCTCTGGTGGTAATGATTGTTTTAAGTGTGAAAGGAATAAAAAAAGTTATGAGGGTTGCCAGCTGAGCGTCGCAGACGCTCTGGTGGCAACATCACAATCAAATTGCAATACTAACGCAACTGATGTGAAGACTAAAATGGAAGGTCTCCTCTTCAAGAACGAAGACAAATCCAACACCAACTCCATTAAATCCAACATAGGGACCACCTTAACTACTATCACCGAAATGACCTCTTCTTTCTGTACTCAAGTCCAATGTGCAGCAAAAAAATACTACGTAAATGTCATAAACAGAAGTGCAAAAAGCAGCGATGTGAACTGGGTAAGGGCGATAGACAACTACACATATACATATATACATATACACATATATACATATACACACATACACATATAGACATATGCATATACATATACACATATATACATATACATACATACTTATATATACATGTATACATATACATATATACGTATATGTATATGTATATACATACATAGACATATGTACATACGTATATGTATATATGTATATATGCATATGTATATATGTATATATATATTTATATATGTATATATATATTTATATATGTATATATATGTGTATATGTACATGTATATATGTATACACATATGTGTATACATATGTGTATACATATACATATATTTTTTTCTCTCTTCCCTTCTTCTTTTATGATCAGAGCGACATAAACAAAGACGCCGAAGGCGTCTTAACGAAACTTCTAGAACAAATGATGCAGTCTAAAAATCAGGTTGAAGTTAACCAATACTGCAAAGACAACGAAGATGAATGGAATAAAATTGGCCATAAGGAAGGCAAAACAAATAAAGCAGCTTGTTTGCTTTTTGCTTCAGGATTGCAACACATTTATACCCATGGTAATGACCAAAAGAAGGGCCCATCGTTTGGACAAACGATGGGTTGTTTATTTCTTAAAGAATATGCAAAACAATTAAAAGATTTGGCAAATAAGAAGAAACAAGGAAATAGTTGGGTACATCCTCTTTGTGACATAGATTCGGGCATAAACTACGCTTTTGAAAAAAGTAATGCCATTATGAATGACACACCTCCATGCAATAATGGTCCTAATTCTTGTTTTGAATGCAAATGGGAAAATAACGATTATGATAAATGCAACATTGGCACTGACAATGTAAAGACCAACGTGAAACCATTACTCCAATCGAAAGAAACCCATATGCAAGAAACATTAGAGAATACAGTTTGTCCCATCCTTCTTACGGATCTCCTTACCCCTTTTCTTCCTTTGGCTCCTGTCTCTATTGGCCTTTCTGCTATGGCTTATTACCTTTGGAAGGTAAGATAAAAAAAAAAATTAATAGGAAAAAAAAATTTTTTAATGGTTAAAAGGAAAAAAATTTTTTAATGGTTAAAAGGAAAAAAAAAATTTTTTTAATGATTAAAAGGAAAAAAAAAAAATTTTTTAATGGTTAAAAGGAAAAAATAAAATTAAATGTGTAAAAAGAACATTTCACAATCTTCTTAACAAAAATATCCTCTCATTCTTTTTTTTTTTTTTTTTTTTTTTTTTTTTTGTAGTATTTTGGTCCTCTTGGTAAAGGAGGAGCACGTTTCAGAAGATCTCCTGCTGAAATACGCGGTCCATCGGTACAGGAACAGCTCCTTGACCATGTGGAAGAAGCCGGTTCACATGAATATCGATTGGTGAAAGAACGAAAACCTCGTTCTGCTCCAACGAGAACGAAACGTTCTGGTCCCGTGAATCGTCGAACGATTATTGAAATTCATTTTGAAGTGTTGGACGAATGTCAAAAAGGGGACACACAATTGAACCAGAAGGATTTTCTGGAACTTTTGGTTCAAGAATTCATGGGATCCGAATTAATGGAAGAAGAACAGGTTCCTAAGGAAGAAGTTCTTATGGAAGGTGTTCCAATGGAACTTGTTCCCATTGAAGAGGTTCCAAGTTTAGGTTCCGGGTTTATGGTTTAAGATTCAGTGTTTAGGGTTTATGTTTTAGGGTTTATGTTTTAGGGTTTATGTTTTAGGGTTTATGTTTTAGGGTTTATGTTTTAGGGTTCACAGTTTAGAGTTCACAGTTTAGGGTTCACAGTTTAGAGTTCACAGTTTAGGGTTCACAGTTTAGAGTTCACAGTTTAGGGTTCACAGTTTAGGGTTCACAGTTTAGGGTTCACAGTTTAGGGTTCACAGTTTAGGGTTCACAGTTTAGGGTTCACAGTTTAGGTTTTATGGTTTCAGGGTTTAGGGTTCAGGGTTTAGGGTTTAGGGTTCATGGGGTTCAGGGTCCAGGGTTCAGGGTTTAGGGTTTAGGGTATACCGAACAGAATTTATTCGTCCGATTTTCGAAACCCTAACAAAGTGCGGAAGGAAAAAATTCAGCCCTTATGTAATATGAAATAAAAAAAATTTCCCATTGCAAAAAATTAAATCATGAATTTTTTTTTTTTTTTTTTTGTGTATATAATTTTTTAGCATGAATCATCACATTTTTTGTAATTGTTTTAGTAACATCTTATAGTGATTATTGTATAGACATGGTTTTTATGATTATATAGAACCATTATATTTTTTTTTTACACGAAAAATATTATGAACACAATGTACATTTTTTTTTTTTTTCCCCCATTATTTGCTTCTTTTTTTTTTTCTCTCTTTTTTTTTTTTAATAAAGTTCTAATTATATTAATGTTTTAACGTTCTTCCACACTTTTTTGCCACGGAAACCGTAATGTAGTGTCCGCGCTGGGGGGCACGGGCGCTCGCGCGCGGATGTCCCATACATTTTTTTTTACGAGAACAAGATATAACACCTATTGGGGGCAACTTTTCG
>NC_011915.2:2742502-2847688 GCF_000006355.2 Plasmodium knowlesi strain H
ATTCGTGGTCCATCAGTACAGGAACAAGTCCTCGATCATGTGCAGCAAGATACTTCACATGAATATCAATTGGTGAAGGAACGAAAACCCCGTTCTGTTCCAACAAGAACGAAACGTTCTGGTCGCGTGAATCGTCGCACGATTATTGAAATTCATTTTGAAGTGTTGGATGAATGTCAAAAAGGGGACACACAATTCAACCAGAAGGATTTTCTGGAACTTTTGGTTCAAGAATTCATGGGATCCGAATTAATGGAAGTAGAACAGGTTCCTAAGGAAGAAGTTCTTATGGAACGTGTTCCTATTGAAGAGGTTCCAAGTTTAGGTTCCGTGTTTATGGTTTAGGGTTCATGGTATCAGGTTCACAGTTTAGGGTTCACAGTTTTAGGGTTCACAGTTTAGGGTTCACAGTTTTAGGGTTCACAGTTTAGGGTTCACAGTTTTAGGGTTCACAGTTTAGGGTTCACAGTTTTAGGGTTCACAGTTTTAGGGTTCACAGTTTAGGGTTCACAGTTTTAGGGTTCACAGTTTAGGGTTCACAGTTTAGGGTTCACAGTTTAAGGTTCACAGTTTAGGGTTCACAGTTTAGGGTTCACAGTTTAGGGTTCACAGTTTAGGGTTCACAGTTTAGGGTTCACAGTTTAGGTTTTATGGTTTCAGGGTTTAGGGTTCAGGGTTTAGGGTTTAGGGTTCATGGGGTTCAGGGTCCAGGGTTCAGGGTTTAGGGTTTAGGGTATACCGAACAGAATTTATTCGTCCGATTTTCGAAACCCTAACAAAGTGCGGAAGGAAAAAATTCAGCCCTTATGTAATATGAAATAAAAAAAATTTCCCATTGCAAAAAATTAAATCATGAATTTTTTTTTTTTTTTTTTTGTGTATATAATTTTTTAGCATGAATCATCACATTTTTTGTAATTGTTTTAGTAACATCTTATAGTGATTATTGTATAGACATGGTTTTTATGATTATATAGAACCATTATATTTTTTTTTTACACGAAAAATATTATGAACACAATGTACATTTTTTTTTTTTTTCCCCCATTATTTGCTTCTTTTTTTTTTTCTCTCTTTTTTTTTTTTAATAAAGTTCTAATTATATTAATGTTTTAACGTTCTTCCACACTTTTTTGCCACGGAAACCGTAATGTAGTGTCCGCGCTGGGGGGCACGGGCGCTCGCGCGCGGATGTCCCATACATTTTTTTTTACGAGAACAAGATATAACACCTATTGGGGGCAACTTTTCGCAAGAATGCCAACAAAAAAAAAATTTTAAAAGAAAAAGGAAAAAAGAAAAAAAAAAAGAAGAAAAGGAACAAAGAAAAAAAAAAAGAAGAAAAGGAACAAAGAAAAAAAAAAGGAGGAAAAGAAAAGGAATGAAAAGGTTCAGGATTCAGGGTTCAAGTTTCCATGTTTTAGGGTGTAAGAACAACAATATATGGCCTGGTATTTAGATGTTTTACGGGATGATTCTTTTTTTTTTTTTTTTTTTCAAGAACAAATAAAAAGGAAAAAAAAAAAAAAAATGCGTGTTTTAAAAAAAAAAAAAATGTGTTCTAAAAAAAAAAAAATGTGTGTTCTTAAAAAAAAAAAATAATAATGTTTTTAAAAAAAAAAAAAAATGTTTTTTTTTTTTCTAAAAACAAAAGGGTGTTCTTTCACCAAAAAAAAAAAATAAAAATAAGGTTGCAAACAAAATAAGAAATAAATGTGGAAGAAAGAATCTTCTGTTTTTTTTCTTTTTCTTTCACTTATATTGGTTACACATGAACATAAACAATTTAGTACAGAAAAATAATAAAAAATAATAATAATAAAATAAGAAGAAAGGGAACTTCCTTTTGTTCTTTATATTTTATAAATTGTGCGTAGTTATTTGTGTATTACTTCCCTTCAGGAAGGGTTTTTTGGGACACCCTATTTAATGTTACATTCAACGTTCCATACTATGATAACTAATATTTTGGTCCCTTCTATTATTTCCTCCTCCCCTTCTTTTTCTCGATGGTGGTGGTGATGGTGGTGATCGCGATGGTCCATCATCATTATATAAAATAGAACTGTCCTCTGTTGAAGTTGTTGTTAAATTAGATGATGAACCTGCTACTGTGGAATATTCTGTTGGATCTATTGTTGTTAAACCGTTTTCTGTGTAATATTCAGTGAAATTTTCCATTTCCGCGTCAGAATTCGGTCCGAATGCTGATCTTCTCATTCTGGTTCCACTTCCGCCTCTTAAGAAGAATTTACGTATTCCAGATGGTAAAAGATCATACTGAAGAAAATTATGAATAAAAAAAAGAAGGGAATGTAAAAATATGCATCATATATACATATACATATATATGTATATATATATACATATGCATACATACATGTACATATATATATATGTATACGTATGTATATCTATATATGTACATGTATGTATACATATGTATACACATATATGTGTATATATGTATATGTATATAATAAATACAGTCTATTCTATATATTTCTATTCTTATTTAAATTTTTTTATTTTATTATTTACTTTTTTTTTATTTTTAATTTAATTTTTTTTTTTTTTTTTTTTTTTCTAAATTTTTTTTTTTTTGGGTTTTTTTTTTTTTTGAAGGTAAAGAAGAAGGAAATAAATAATAAAATACAATTATTATTTATATTATTACACTATAATTATAGTAAACAATTATAATGAACAATTATTGTTATTACAATTACAATTACACTTTGTACTTTGTAATTAGCATTTACAATTACAATTATAGTTATGTAGTTGTAATTATGTAATTATGTAGTTATAATTATGTAATTATGTAGTTGTAATTATGTAATTATGTAGTTATAATTATGTAATTATGTAGTTATAATTATGTAATTATGTAGTTGTAATTAGGTAGTTGTAATTAGGTAGTTGTAATTAGGTAGTTGTAGTTTTACCTTGTAAGAAAGAAAAGCGCCTAATGCTGGTAATCCTATTCCGAATAATGTACCACCCACGGCGGAGCCCGTGGTGACCGCGGCGGTAGAGTCCGTAGTGGACGGGGGGGATATGTTTTTTAGGGAAGACTCTAATTTTAGTAGTTCTTCCTTCTTATGCTGAGCAAGCGTGCTCTTAAGATCATTACACCACTTTTTATCACTACTCTCCGTATCTTCCAGCTGTGGACACTTTTGCTCCATATAGTGATAGGCTCTATATGCTTGTTGCACATATTTAGAATAGTACTCAGTACAAGAAAATCCAGCGCCCCATGGATTTTTCACATATTGTTTTATAATTTCGTGGTCCCTAGTGTAGTCATATATTAATTTCATGTTATCGAAGGTGGTTTTGTCAATGTTGTCTTCTTGGTACAGATTAGTGCATTGATTATTAATACCAAATTTCACCAATTCATCGTAGGTCGCCTTCATAAGTGCGGAAAAATTATTGACGCTACCAGGTACGGTAGATATTACACCTCCTATATAATAATATAGGGGAATGCAGCGTTCACCACTGGAGGAACTGCTTTCCTCGGTTGCGCGTGCAGAACATACACCCCTTATAATTTGATTCGCGCACTTCCCAGCAGACCAAGATTCATCTAGTACTCCCCTTAATATTCCCTTCATTTTTCCAAGGGTATAATGATTACCACCATTACACTGATTTTTGATATCATTGAGTGTCCTATGCTTCATGTCTGAAGGTAAATCCTTCAAACATTCCTGCTTTTCCTATGAATGTAAATAAGGGAGGAGGGGGGAGGGTATATTTATATATATATATGTATATATATGGCGTGTGTATACAATGTGTTCTATATATATATATATATATATAATGTCGATTTTAGTAGGAAAGAATGTAAAAAAAATTCTTTATACTTGGGTCATTTCGGCCTCTAAGGTAGCCTCCAGCTCAGGAATTATGCCATATATTAACCCTAATAAGTAGTCAGGACTGCCCTGTTCACCTTGTTCCAGTGGAATTCCGTCACACATGCTCTTATTCTGGGATTCTGCACAATATTCCTTCACCTCTGCACACGCTCTACCAAGGTCCTTTAAATAATTAGTATATCTTTCACAACTAATTTTTCCACTTTCCTCCGGTTGTCCCAAAGTGCTATCTTGTGCTAAATTGTAGTAGGACAAATTATCCATTAGTTTGAACAACTCCTTCCCACTCCTATGGTTCCATTCGCTGCATTTTCCATCACCTAAGATATTCCCTAATAATGGGTATAATTTATTCATAATTGTATCAAATAGGCCCTCACCCAGCACACTGTATACCATACTCCCTAATACATAATATAGTAAATCACAACCTCCGCCTCCCTTAGGGTTATCACCATAGGCACCAAGAACGCAGCATGCCACACGTAAAATATCATGTGCTAAATTTGTTCTATCCTTGACTTCCGATACTTGTTCTTCCACTTGTTTCTTGTAACCTTGCAGATAATTCCACCCCTTATTACATTGAAGTTTCTTCCCTCCTCCACCACTTTCAGTCATTTTTTCCTAAAAAGTTAATACTTTGAAATTTAATCTTCTAAATTTTCCTTCAACAAATACATACATATATACATATATGCATATATATATACATATATACATATATATATACATATAAGTATATATATATATACATATATACATATATGTATGTCTATGTTTATGTATATGTATTATTATCCCCATGATAATATAAACATAATGTGATTTATAGAATAATTTTTTCTTATCCAACAACCATGAACCTATCAATCGAAATGGAGAACTTTTTTCCCCCCCCTCCTCCTCTTCCTTTGACTATTATATATTTTCTATAACTTCCATACATAATAAATGCATACATTTATTTATTCTTTTGTATATAGAAAATAAGTTCCTTCCCATTTCCTTCCTCTTTTCCTTCTTTCCTTAAACCCTTTCTTTTCCTTTTTCTTTTTTTCCTTTTCCTTTCTGCTTTTGTTCCTTTTTCTTTTTTTCCTTTTCTTTTTCTTTTCCTTTTTATTCCTTTTTCTTTTTATTGCTTCTTTCTTTTCCTTTACTTTTTATTCCTTTTTTTTTCCTTTTCCTTTTTATTCCTTTTTTTTTTCTTATCCTTTTCTTTTTATTCCTTTTTCTTATATTCCTTTTTTCTTTTCTTTCTCTTTTACTTTTAATTTTCCTATCCCCTAAAAATACATCTTACTTAACCTTAAAAATATTCATCCTCCTTCTCTCCCATAAGCCCTAATTCCTTATTTACTCCTTCTTTCTTTTACCTTAAACATTCCTTATTTTTATCTTCCTTTTCCCATAAACCTTTTCTATATTTTTTTCCTTCCTATACTCTACTCTAATATATTTCTTAACAACTAATATAATTTTTTCCCTTTCTTTTTTTCCTAACAACCTCTTCCACATTCTTCTATAATAATTTAATACATTCCATCGAACTTACATTTTAAAATACTTTCTCCCCCTCTCATTAATATAATTTTTTTTTATGTACACCGTTAAAAATAAATGATATATATATATAGGTGCCATTCCTTATTATGCACTAAACGTGATCATCCTAATTCACTATTGTAAGCTTATATATAATAGTTCACCTCAGGTACAGGGTTCAGGGTTCATGGTTTAGGGTTTAGGGTTCCGGGTTTTGGGTTCATGGATTTAGGGTTCAGGGTTTAGGGTTCATGGTTTAGTGTTCAGGGTTTAGGGTTTAGAGTTTAGGGATTTTAGGGTTTAAGGGTTTTGGGTTTAGGGTTTAGTGTTTAGGGTTGAGGTTTTATGGTTCAGGGTTTAGTGTTCAGGGTTTAGGGTTCAAAGTTAAGGGTTCAAGGTTAAGGGTTCAGGGTTTAATGTTCAGGGTTTAGATGTTTAGGGTTCAGGGTTTAGGGTTTAGGTTCTAGGGGTTTAGGGTTCATAAGTTTAGGGTTCATGGGTTTAGGGTTCATGGGTTTAAGGTTCATGGGTTTAGGGTTCATGGGTTTAGGGTTCATGGTTTTAGGGTTCATGGGTTTAGGGTTCATGGGTTTAGGGTTCATGGGTTTAGGGTTCATGGATTTAGGGTTCATGGGTTTTGGGTTCATGGGTTTAGGGTTCATGGGTTCAGGGTTCATGGGTTTAGGGTTTAGGGTTCAGGGTTTAGGGGTTTAGGGTTTAGGGTTTAGGGTTTAGGGTTCAGGGTTTAACGTTTAGAGTTTAGGGTTTAGGTTTAGGATTTAGGGTTTAGGATTTAGGGTTTAGGGTTTAGGGTTTAGGGTTTAGGGTTCAGGGTTTAACGTTTAGAGTTTAGGGTTTAGGTTTAGGATTTAGGGTTTAGGATTTAGGGTTTAGGGTTTAGGGTTTAGGGTTTAGGGTTCAGGGTTTAGGGTTTCAGGGTTTAGGGTTTAGGGTTCAGGGTTTAGGGTTTAGGGTTCAGGGTTCAGGGTTTAGCGTTTAGGGTTTAGGGTTCAGGGTTCAGGGTTTAGCGTTTAGGGTTTAGGGTTTCAGGTTTTAGGGTTTAATGTTTAGGGTTTGGAGGTTTTGTTTAGGGTTCCATGTTTTGGGTTTCAGGGTTTAGGGTTTAGGCTTTAAGGTTCAGGGTTTAGGGTTTGGTTTAGGGTTCAGGTTTTAGGGTTTAGGGTTCAGGGTTTAGGGTTTAGGTTTTAGGGGTTCAGGGTTCAGGGTTTAGCGTTCCAGGTTTAGGGTTTAGGGTTTAGGGTTCAGGGTTTAGGGTTCTGGGTTGAGGGTTTAGGGTTGCAGATTTAGGGTTCCGGGTTTTGGGTTCCGGGTTTTGGGTTCGGGGTTTTGGGTTCCGGGTTTTGGGTTCCGGGTTTAGCGTTCCAGGTTTAGGGTTTAGGGTTCAGGGTTTAGGGTTCAGGGTTTAGGGTTCAGGGTTTAGGGTTTATGGTTAAGGGTTCAGGCTTCAGGGTTCAGGATTTAGTGTTCAAGCTTTAGGGTTCAGGGTTTAGGGTTCAGGGTTTAGGGTTCAGGATTTAGTGTTCAAGCTTTAGGGTTCAGGGTTTAGGGTTTAGATTGTAGGGGTGTTGGATTAAGGTTTGAGGGGTATTAGAATAAGGTTTTAAGGGTATAGGAATAAGGTTTTAAGGGTATTGGAATAAGGTTCGGGGGTTATCTTTATTAGCTTTCAGGGGGGGAGGGGAAAATTTCTTCGCAGACAATGACCGGATACTACACGAAAACCCCCGATGAATGCCGCAGGCATTCTTCGTGAGGGAAAGACTGCTCGCAGACAGTGACCGGATACTACACAAACAACAAATAACGAATACAGCAGTGAGGCGTGGAAATGAAGAAAAAAAAAAAAGAAAAAGGTTGAAAGGGGGGGAGAGGATGATGAGGAGGTTTTAGGGGTGTGAGGAGTCGGACTCCGGGTTTATAAGTGAGGTTCTATGGGTGTTAGAATAAGGTTTTAAGGGTGTTGTAGTAAGGTTCCAGGGTGTTAGAATAAGGTTTTAGGGTATAGGATTAAGGTTTTAGGGGTATTAGAATGAAGTTCCGTGGTTAGCTTTAGCTGCTTTGAGGGGAGGAAGTATAGGGGGAATTCTTCGGAGACAGAAAGGAAACCGGAAACTACAGGAATCGGACGAACGGGAAGCGGCTGCTCCGTCTAACCGGAAACTCGTTATTTCGGACAAGGTTGGAAACGGGAAAACGAGAAAAAGAATAAAAAAAATAAGAAGAATGAGACGGAAAAGGAGAAGAAAAGGAAAAAAAAAAAAAAAAAAAAAAGGGAAGAGTTCAAAATTCCGCTTTCATGCTTCCGGGTTTCATTCCATAAGAACTACAATGTGCATTGGTATTTAGCTGTTTTAGGGGGAGGTTCCTATTTTTCTGGAAAAAAAAAAAGAGGAGCGTGTGCGCTCTCGCGTGCGGGTAGGTAGTATTCATATGGTATACTTTACGAACATATAAACATAATTTGTTTGCGCTCGTGAAGGGCTGTGTAGGTACTCGGCCCTTTCCCTTTTTCCCCTTTTTTTTTTTTTCCTCTCTTTTTTTTTTTTTTTTTTTTTTTCTGAGGTGCGAACTGAATTACGGCGCGCTCCGTAACAGAGAAGTAGAATGTGGCATGATTATGAATGAATTATCGGTTGTTCCATAAATGCTTTGAATATTTTGCAAAGTGTGGCTTTTTTTTTTTTCTTCTTTCTTTCTTTTTTTTTTTTTTTTCCCCATATTTTTGTTCGGAGTTTTGCGACCAAAATAGGGGACCTTCCAAGGCCATGCTTTAAAAGCGACATTTCGCAGAGTCTCCCCTTCTTCCACACGCGCGCTCGCATCGCGTGCACATCTGCATACATATATACATATATGTATCCATATATACATATGTGAATATATACATATAGATACGTATAAACGTGTATATATGTACATATAGAAAACATATATGTATATATATGTATGTATATATGTAGACATACATGTATATATGTATGCAGATGTGAACGCTGAGAATCCCTTGCACACACAGAGAACACTGACTACGGGTTCCCCATGGAGGAAGACTCCTTTAAGAACAGACTGCTTAAGCGTAACATCGACATATGGATAGAGAAGTACCGTCCTGAGAATCTAGACGATGTAGTCGGAAATCCCTTCGTCATAAATACTCTCAAGAGTATCATCGTGTCGGGAAATATGCCCAACCTGCTCCTAGCGGTAAGTACCTCCCCCACTCCACCCCTTCTGCACAATACTGTTCCACGAAGGTGGGTTCGTCCATGCTGATTTTTTTATTCCTTTTCTTTTTCTTTCCTTTTTTTCTCTTCTCTTTTCTTCTTTCTTTTCTTCTTTCTTTTCTTTTTCTTTTCTTTTTCCTTCTACTTTTCTTTTCTGTTTTCTTTTCTTTCCTTTTCTTTTCTTCTCTTCTCTTTTATTCCTTTTCCTTTTTCTTTCCCTTTCATTT
Source organism: Plasmodium knowlesi strain H (assembly GCF_000006355.2). Taxonomy (NCBI): domain Eukaryota; phylum Apicomplexa; class Aconoidasida; order Haemosporida; family Plasmodiidae; genus Plasmodium; species Plasmodium knowlesi. Next base: position 2,751,416 of record NC_011915.2, read on the forward strand.
TTTTTCATTTTTTTTTTCCCTTTTTCCTTGTATGGTGTCCATCTTTGGTAGGGTGCCCCCGGGACTGGGAAGACCACAAGCATTCTTTGCTTGGCGAGTGAAATGTTAGGTCCCCAAGCGAAGAAAGCTGTTCTGGAATTGAACGCCTCCGACGACAGAGGAATTAACGTAATCAGAGATAGAATAAAAAGTTTCGCAAAGGAAATTATAAGTCTTCCTCCTGGAAAACACAAAATTATCATTCTAGATGAAGTGGATTCCATGACCACAGCCGCACAACAATCCTTAAGAAGAATTATGGAGTTGTACTCTGACACCACTAGATTTGCTTTAGCTTGTAATCAGTCTGAAAAAATTATTGATGCACTTCAAAGTAGATGTGCTATTATACGATATTTTAAATTATCCGATGATCAAGTTTTGAAACGAATTGTAAAAATATGCCAAATGGAAAATATCAAGTACACAGACGATGGATTGGAAACGCTTACTTTTATAGCAGACGGGGATTTAAGAAAAGCAGTGAATTGTCTGCAGTCCACTTATGCGGGGTTAGAAGTTATAAATAAAGAAAATGTACTACATATTTGTGATATTCCTTCTCCTGAAAGAATTGAAAATTTACTAAAATTTTGCATTAACAGTGAATGGAAAAAGGCACATGACATTGCGTATGATATGATAAAAGAAGGACACACCCCTTTTGACGTTGCTCTTACATCTTCCAATGTGTTAAGGAGATATGATCTTGGCTCCGAGTCTGTGCAAATCGAGTTTTTAAAAATTGGTGCTATGGCTTGTAATACCATGGCCAGTGGTCTGGCAAGTGTTATCCAGCTGGATAGGTTACTCGCCGACTGGTGCATAGCAGCCAAGGCTCTTCGCACCAAGTGTGTTAGTTTGTGATAAAAAAAAAAAAAAAACACGTGCACATGTAACATGGACATATGAAAGGGCCTTCGTCCCTTCCATATAAGGTGCATATCATCCTTTTTTTTATTATGTTACTCCAATATGTACTACTATTTTATTATTATTATTTTTTTTTTTTTATCACTTATGGAATACCCTCCTGTGGTTCAGCTTGATCGGGAGGGGGCGCCCTTCTCCTTCCCACACCTTTCATAATGCGCCGGTGAAAAATTATGAAAAAAACTAACAAGTTTATATTTTGTTTTAATTTAAAAAAAAAAGGGGAAAAATAGCGGAACAAATGTGTGCAGGAAGAAAGGGAGGTTCACATTTTTATGCCGACGTGGCATACAAATCGCCGGCTCCGCAGATGAGGGGGCCGCTTCTGAGAGAAGACAGGGTGATAAAAAAAAAAAAAAAAAAAAGGAAAGCTTCATCCTGCTCTAACGAATAAATGAATGAGTTGGTTACACATTAGGATTGAGGGGAATACAAACATGGGTTCGCATCACATGCATGTATGTACATTCTTAGGCCTTTTGGGTAGTGGCACTACCGTGTCGCCTATTCTTGTGCGCGAAATTGCCACCATTGGGCTTTCCATTATGCGTGGTCCGTCTGTGCGATCCACTAACATTTGACCTTCCACCGTTCGATCTTCCACCTGTAGTTCCTCCATTCCTGGTCCCTCCATTATTGTTCCTTCCACTATTGGCCCTTCCCCCCATCCGCCGTTTTCCGATTACGTACTTGCTGTAAACATAATTTCGCAAGCGCTTTCCATAAATAGGAGGAAGCTTGGTTGGGTCGGCCACTTCTGCCTCTGGTTCCTTTCTTAGCTGATCCTCATATGCCTGTTCAGTGATCACGAACCCGTTGCTCTTACTTTTAACATAGTGCTGTTGCGCTCCTCCTTTCTCATCCTCTCTTCTATTGCTCTTTCCATTGTGATGCCTGTTTTTCCTATCCATCCTTATATTTGCACTTTCATTCCCATTTTTGTTTATCCCCTTTTTCTGGACCCCCTTCTTCTTTTCCTTCTTCAAGAATAAGTTTTTCAATCTATCCTTAATCAGTTTATGTGGCACGACATGTGTATTAAAATATTTTACAACTTTGTTGATGGCCCTTTTCTCTTCTTCATTGGAGTTGAAAAATTCTTTCAGCTCCTTAGACTTCAAAGATTGATAGAGGATTTCCTTTTGAATAAATTGTTTCACTCTTTTGTTGGTGCATTTGCTAAGCATGGACTCTACTCGGTACCTGTACATCTCGACCTTCTTTTGCGACACCGTCCTCTGACTTATGGTGCATATATTTTTGGCGCATATTTTTTGGAGGATGTTTTTTTCTGCGGATTTATTTTCGTTGATGAAGGAAATGCTGATCCCCTTGTTGTTCAGTCTGCAGGTCCTTCCCACTCGGTGCACGAATGTCTTTGTGTCCAGGGGCATGTCGAAGTTAACCACGCAGTGCACTCCCTGGAAGTCGAGCCCACGGTTGTACAAGAAATCCTTCTCATCACTGCTATGGTCGTCGAAGTTGCTCGCATCGTCTTGGTCGAGACCCGCTTCATCTTCCTCACACGCATCATCTTTCTCACACGCTTCATCTTGCTCACACGTGTCGTTCTGTTCACACGCATCATCCTGGTCGAGACTCGCGATGTCCTGGTTGCATGTGTCTTCCTCGCCGTGACCTGTCTCGTCAGTATCCACATCATGGGGGATGCTGTCATGGTTAATCGAAAGGTCCATATCATCTGTGTCCCCTCCACTGTGAACACTTGCAGTGTCGCCCGTGTCACCCATGTCACTCATATCGGCCTTCCCCCCCCTCCCTGCAGAATTTTTCTCATATTGAGGGCATATTAAAAAGAAGATTTTATAATTGTTGAACGCGAAAATGATATTCTGCCTTACCAAAATAGGGTGATTTGGGTTAAGGATGGAAGAAGGTATATCAAAGTACGTTAAAAAAATCTTTATCTTGTATGCATCATGAATGGTTGAAGTAAAAATAATTGACTTGCGCAAAATTATTTTATCATTTATAAGGTTGTACAGGTAAATATATTTGGTCGTTTCATCAGGGTAGAAATACCAAAATGATTTTCCTCTGAATTGATGATGTAGGAGGGGTTCCTTCAATTGGGACGGTTCAGAAGAATCACTCAACTTGCCGCTTCTAAGGGGTACATTAGTACTGTCTCTGTTGGAACTATCCTTACTATGGTGGCCATCTGGGTAATCTACATTAGCAGAGGTGCAAGTGGAGGGACTTATACTTTTGTCCAATTCTGCACTTAAAAAAACAGGGTCATGTAAAAAAAGTTTTGTCTTCTCCACGATCGTCTCCTTGAGTGTAGCAGATGCCATGACAATTTGATATTTTTTGGAATAATTTTTTGGTAAGTGGTAACTAGCCAAAAGGTTCATCCACTTTTGAAATTCTTTGCTATGCAAAATATCTGCTTCATCTACAACAAGAATTTTTAAGTTAGATAATATGTCTAAATTATACTTTTTTTTACACTCCACAGTGTGGTTGTACAGATGTCTAGGGGTAGTTACTAAAACAGTTGGATGGTCATAAAACGTTCTGTTAATATTGTGATCAAAGGACAACATATTTTTCACGTAGGAGCTTAATGTCTGTGCGACTTGGTGTATCTGTAGGCACAGTTCTTCTGTGGGAGCAAGAATTATTCCTTTATAAAAAAACTTTAAAGACTCCTTTTCATTTATGTTTGACTTCAGTATGTTCTGTACTAGTGGGATGAGGTAGGCCATGGTTTTCCCTGATCCAGTTTTCGAACTTATGATGACATCCTTCCCGTGGAGTATATGTGGAATGGCTTCCTTCTGTATTTTGGTTGGGTACTTGTATTTGAACAGGTAAAGGATTGCCTTCCTGAGCCTCACGTCTAGTAGAATGTTTTCGAAGTCGAGGAAGTTGTGCTCCCTCTCGAAGTGGTCATCCTGTTCATCCTTGCGGTTAACAGGGTTTTGTTCCTCCTCCGCTTGATTCGGGTGATCACCCTGCGTTTGATCCTCCGTTTCCACCTCCATTTTGTGCCTTCCCCCCCTTTTTTTCTGCAGAATAAAACTTCGTGCCCGCCTCGGCCTGGTTAAACCTGCTGTGGTCCGTTTAACCCTGTTCTCGCCTTTCGCAGAACACGTAACGCAGGAGGACAAATAAGCATGTATACAAATAGGTAATGTTCAAACGGTCATTTTTTTTTTTTTTTCAGCCCATTTCATTGCAGCGTTGTTATTCTGATGGAGCTCCTCACATGGCTGATGAAGTCCGAATGAACGACTCTCTTTCCCCCTTCGTTGCAGTTAAAGTTTCTCTTAATAAGTTTTTTTCTTTTTTTTCTTTTTTTCTTTTTCCTTTTTTATTTTTTTTTTCCACTTCGCTTTCCCTTTCGCTTTCCCTTTCGCTTTCCTTTGCGTTTTCGTTTTCGTTCACGTTTTAGTTTTTTTTTTTTTTTTTTTTTTTCTCTTTTCCTACTCGTAAGTGAACCTACATCAGTGCGCTTTGGAGAGGGTCTTTTCCGCGAGTCGTCGGACGACGCAGCGTTAAACTGGAACAGGCCACAAAGGGTGAAGAGGGACAGCCGGTTTATAGCGGGGGCCAGCATGTAAAAACAACCGCGTGCCAATATATACTTTTTTTGCTACATAGAATAACTCGCATATCGGGTGCGCTACTATAATTATTTTTCTTTTTCCCCTTGAAAAATTAACGCCACCCTTCTGTTTGTTTTTAACGCGCGACAGGTCTCATGCACTATAATATACATGAGTAAATATATGCTTGCATATATTCTGTATCCATATGCTGTGCCAACCGCGTAAGCACCTCGTACTTTATATGCAACCTCTTACAGGGGAAAAAAAAAAAAAAAAAAAAAAAACGACATTCACGTGAACGCGAGAAGGAACATTTTTATTTTCCGACAATGTTGGTTTGGGACCTGTGCGTGATTTTGCTTCATTGCCATTTGGCATGTTCAATTCTATTACGCTAGTGCCCATTTTTTCCAATTTTTTTCCAATTTTTTGCACGTTCCTTCATGTGAGTGATACTACATATTACTTGCCAATCCCGTGGGTAGTTTCCCCACCCCTGCTATTCATTCGCCTTCTTCTTCTTCTCTCTGCGATGTTGCTTCCATATCCCCTACATAACCAAACCAAATGAACATTAACGGGATAGCAACTCGTTGGCAACAACAAAAAAAAAAGGGAGTAATTTATCTCTGTTAAGACAATTAAGGAGGGCCATAAGGAGGAACCTTTGCGCGAGTAGTCAAACATCCATTTTTTTTTTTTTTTTTTTTTTTTTTTTTTCCTTTTCTCCCCCACGTCGCCTAAATTTCATTACTGATTAATCCGCCGGTTCGTTGCCACTGAGCAGGTATGCCCAGATATTGTACCACGTGTGAGTGTGAGGATTCCCGGAGGTGTAAAAAGGCTGGATAAAGGAGAAGTTTTCACACGCGGACAATATCTGCGTAGGGAGATTTATCACAAGTACGCTTCGAAAATGATGTAAATGTACGGCCACAGTGCCACTAGCAAACTGTGTATATATATTTTTTCTTTTTTTTTTTTTTTTTTTTTGGCGAGTGCAGAATTTACCCTGCCCACGGTATATGGCATACGTACATACGAGCACACAGTTGGTGCAATTTTATTCTCTAACGTTTGCAAAATTCATTGTTTTGTTCTCACTTGAATTCACTTTGTTTTTTTTTTTTTTTTTTTTTTTTACCGTTCACGAAAATGTGAAACCCCCCTTTTGAGGTTTAAGTCATGTGGGGCCTTACCTGACCGATATTATATATGTTTCAAGGGGGGCGTACTTTTTTTTTTTTTTTTTTCCTTACGCCGTGTGTTATGACCACTACGGAGCTCTCTCCTTCACAAAACCACCTTTTTCAATAGCACAAAACATTTGACAGAAAATGCAAAAAGGGGAAACGTTGTTTTATGCTATTCTTCTTTTAATCCCCATCGTAGGTACTTGGATATACCTAAAAATTGTGGAAAATAAAAAAATAAAAGAGAAAAAAAGTGACTCTTTAGGAGAGGATGACATAGGAAGTGCACAGAGGGAAGACCAAAACAATTGTCATTCCGTGGTTCATGAAAATAAAAATCTTTCCAGAAGGAAAATTAGCAGCATGGAGGACACTGCGTCTTCTTGTTCTCATCCACACGGGAACAGATTCGGTGTTACTTCACAGGGCGATGGAATGGGAGCTGATAGGGTGAAGTGTGTAGAGGAGGACGCCTCCTTGTGTAGGTCCGAGGGGGAAAATGCAAGGGATAATTTATCTAGTGGGAATTTCAAAAAGGAACCGGAATTGCTCACCGAGCGGTGCGGTGAGGTTACCACAGGGGAGGAAGTAATCAAAGTGGAAGAAGCCCCAACTGGGAAGTTCCGAACGGGAGGATCCCCAATCGGGGAGGGATCCCTCGAGCGAATTTGCCACTATAACGAAAGGGACAAGTCCGAAGTAGGAGGTGGAGAGGAGGGCAAGAAGAGTCTCGGGAGGGGTAGCGATAGCACCATGGAAAGCCTCCCAGGAGTCAGTTATGTGAAAACAGAAAAGGGCGATCAAACAGGAGATGGTGATAAAGCGAAAGAGGGGGAATCCGACCAAGTAAACACAAATGAGGGGGAACCCGATCAAGTAAACACAAATGATAACGACAAAAGAGAAAGTTGCCCGTGGGACAACGAGGAAAAAGCTAATGGCACATTTGCGAAGCGGCCAAGCAACATCACAAAGAGAGAGGATATAAAGGAAGAATTGAGTAAAGAAGACATGAATGGCTACGCCAGAAATTACTACAGTGATAACTATATAAGTAAGGATGATTATGAGAATTCCAGTTCTCACCTTAGCTCCTCCGTGGACGATGATGATTCAGAAGAGATAAGCTCCAATGAGGGCGACTCCGATAGGAGTGACGACTCCGCCGGTAGGAAGAGCTCATCCGTCCTGAGTGAAGACTATGAAGAGGAGGAGGAGGACAGCGAAATGGATGATCACGACGAAGACAATGACGACGACGAGGACGATGATGGGGAGTGCGCGGATGACCAGGACGGAGGAGGTGGGCAGAGCATAGAAGAGATAAAGGACCAAGGAAATGAGTTATTCAAAAAGGGGGACTACACACAGGCCATCTTTTACTACAATAAGGCTTTAAAAAAATGCAAGGAGAAAAGTACCAAGTCTATTTTGTATTCCAATAGAGCAGCTTGTTATTCTCATTTAGAAAACTGGAATCAGGTGGTCGAAGACTGTAATAAGTCCATCAATTATAATGAAAATTTTGTGAAGTCCTACATACGTAGGAGCAATGCATATGAACAGCTGGAAAAATATAATGACGCGTCCAACGACTTGAATAAAGCCATAACGTTGGATTCCTCCTTACTGGCCAGGTACGAAATGAAACAGAAAAAATTAAAATACCTAGCTGAACAGCAATTAAATAAAGAAAAGGAAGAAATGGTGGGGAAATTAAAGGACTTTGGTAATTTGCTCCTAGGGAAAGTGGGATTGTCACTTGATAATTTTGAAGTGCAAAAAAATCCAAATAATGATGGTTCTTTTAATATTCAATTTAAGCAAAATAAGTAGACTACATTTGGAGCGAGTTCTCTCCATTCCGCTTTCTGGTTGCTCCGTTTCTACACACGTGGGCGTTTACAATTTCTTCTTCTCTTTGTTTTTTGTGTTGTAACGCTGTGTGTACGCAGTTTTGTATATTTCTTTTTTTTTTTTTTTTTTTTTTTTTTTTTGGCAAGCCTTTTTTTTTTTTTTTTTTTTTTTTTTCGTCAAGCTTTTTTTTTTTTTTTACATGCACAAAATAGCTAATCTTAAAAATTACTTTTGTCTTGATAAAAAAAAAAAAAAAATTAAAGAAACATACACATGCCGTAGGCACACACCGCGTTGGGAAGTTTTTATTTGGAGAGTTACGCAAATGAACAGAAAAAATCATTTCGTCCATCGGTATTATGCAAGAAAAAAACAGAAAGTGGGTGTTAACTGAGGTGTCAAACAAAAAGGATAACACATATGCACCGGAAGAGAAGTAAATTATGTTGCAGGACAGAGTGGGGTGTCGGCACATTTCACTAAAAAAAAGGATACCCTACGTGGGAAACGCTGCACATTCATACACACGCAACGCACAGGATGTACCAGTACTCGTGCCTGCGCATTCCCCCGATGTCTTCCAATATGATTTACAAATAGGCCATTTTAAGATGAACCCTCTTTTTCTCCTTCCACTTGGGGGGAAAAACAAATTCCAGAGGAGGAGAAGAGGGGCACCTAGAAGGTGTGACACAGATTACACACATAAATACGAAAAAAGAAAAAAAAAAAAAAAAAAAAAAAAGACATTTGAAAGATATAAAAGAGTGAGATAATATATGACCCTTCCCTGCCTGTAATCCTAATGACATAAAAGCGCTTCGTTCCTGCGAATGGGTTTGAATTCCCAAACTGGCGCCTTTCCTAACTTCCTCCTCTGTAATCTGCCTTTATCTGTGCAGAACAACGTACCGAACAATATAACCTTCTTTCATCCTTTTTTTTTTTTTTTTTTTTTTTTTTTTTTTTTTTTTGTCCACCCTAGGAGTACACCTTCACGAGATGGTTCAAAACTTGCTTGACGCTGAACCCATCGATGGCATCAAAATCTCTGTCACTAATAGATTTCTGTTTTACCGCATCCGCAATAAACGGTGCAGTAATTCTTGTAAAGCCAATGCCATTTCTACAGAACTTACACTGCTTCTCCGGCGGGAAGGCTAGATCTCTGTTGAGAAATTTTGTTCCCTTTTCTATCTTACCATCTGTGAGTTGCGGTTGCCTTCCTCCTTGAACTTGCCTCTCTTGAATTATTGCTTCGTACATAGAACGCAAGGTAACTGCGTTGTGTATTCTCCATAGGAAGATAACCAATGATTCGGCTGAGTGAATGTTACAGAACCCATAGTAGCATGACTCTTGTGCGGTGACAAAGTGCTGTATGCAACTTTCGCAGTTAAGGTAGCTTTTTGTGTAGTTTGTTAATGCGTTAATGTAGAAGTGGTACCTTTCCTTGTCCCGAATTAGACAGTGCACCGATATTTTGTGGAAAAGCAGCCAATAGGAACAGAGAACGGAGTTCTCTTCGCACACTTTGAATTTGGGCTCATTCCAGGGGGTGCTTCCTAGGAGGTTTTGCAGATCGGCTTCATTACTGAAGGTAGTTCCGATCTCTATCCCTGCAAGCTCGTCGACCACCTTGGACCACTGCTCATAACTAAGTGGGTATTCCTGCGAGTCCACTTTCTGACGAAGGTTGCCTAGCCACTCGGCCAGTTCGGGGTACATGTCAGAAACGATCTCTGTCATAACTAGAAAAGGTTCCACCGTAGTTTTATCTACATCTAACCCTAATGAAATATTTTTCTTCAAAGTGAAAAGTATACCCCTTACAATGTCGTGCTTTAATTCATCCCTGGTAAAGGTAATCCCTTTCCATCTTTCGATAGCCATTCGATTTGCACTAGCACCTTCTTTTTCTGTGATTCCCCCTATGGCTCCATTCGTGGAGGCTATAAACATGGAATACTCATGAGACTCTTCTTCTGGTGGTACATCGGCGTAGCATGACTTCAAATCGATGTGATTAAAGTTAACGTTTTTGCACAAATGCGTTTGCATCATTCTTTGGAACTGTACAAGATTGTTCACTCTATCAACTTCCCTATAAGCCAGGAGCAATTCTCTGTTGTACTGTCTATCAACCATTTCTGTTTTGGGAGCTATGTATTTATACTCGGTGTCTTTATTCTCCATGTAATCATACACTGGGTGGAGCAATCGAAAGGTCGGATAATAACGCACCTTAAAAAATCTGCAGTATGGCACAAACAAAGGGCATGAGCAGTCAAATACAAACAGAGTAACATTACTTTCGTAATTTTTTATTTCTTCCTCCAATTTATTCCACACATCAATGTATCGGTTGCATGCTGGACAATAATAATTTTTGATGTTTATTAATATCACATCTCCATGCTTTGCTCTGTCTATGGTATCCCAAAATTTGCTTAAGGTTTCTTCTGCTCCTTTACAAACATCTACACTTTGTGCCCATGGTACCTTGGCCAGGATAATGTACAGCAGGAGCAACACTCGAAGGAGGCCCCTGCATAGTGTCACCATGGTTTGCGTGCAGGGCGACGGAAGAATAACGCGATGACACGGTGACTGGTCGCGCGGCAAGGGAAAGACACTTTTACAACAAAAGTTTTGTGACTCGCCAGTTTTTTTTTAGCTAACTCCGATTGAGGGATCTTCAACGTTGGCCCAGTTATTCGTACGGAGAGAGCATTTCATTTTGGGGGGCTCGCTCGGGCAGAGGTGCCAACTTGCTATTCTCTTTTTTGCGGTTTGGCTCCCCCGTGTGCCTCCAAGTGGGGACAAAGGGAGCACACAAATGGACACGTTCAGGATGTACTTATCTGGCTAAGAAGGCGTTGGCACGAACGAGGGAGTTTTGTTCCCCCCGTCAGGATGAAAAAAAAAAAAAAAAATACCAACTAGTTCAAACTGGTTTGGCGTAAAAAAGTGTTAACTAGAAAAGCATCACCACGTACGAATTGCATTATAATGATAAAAAAAAAAAAAAAAAAAAAGGAAAACCTCGCTCTGGTGGCGACTCCTCCTACATGCATAAAAGCAGGACGAGTCTCCAACCGTCTGCACGAATGGCTACGCATCAAAAGTATTCAAGCGGGGAGCATACATATGCACATATAACGTACGTGTAGAATTATACAATTCATGCATACGTTTAGCTACATATATAACTTGGCACGTGACCTGCATTTAATTATTATGCAGGAACCAAATTAACAAAAAGGGTTAACAGAAAAAAAAAAAAAAAAAAAGAAAAAAAAAAGCTATATCCTCCTGTTAACAATTTTTTTTATTTTTAAAAAAAAAAGTTGGTAAAATGAACTTTAAATTGGCAAAAGCGGGCACAAAATGATTACAACTTTTTTGGTGAGCTGCTGTCATGCTAGGAAGAAGGAGCTTTTCTTCTTCATGTCCCATTAACGACAACAAAAAAAATGCATAAAAAAAAAAGAAAAAATGCAAATAATAAAGTAGGCATATCCGTTTTTTAATTGGGTCCCATTTATTTATACGGTGCGACAAATTGCTACAAGGATGCTCGGCAAATGCAGATTGTGGCGGGGCGAGGAGGGTGAAAGAAAAAAAAAAAAAAAAAAAAAAAAAAAAAAATTCCCTTCTTGTTTAAGATGGCAAAGAAGCACGCATAGAAGGCGAATGCACCTTGATGATCATTAAGTTACGTGCGTGCTACTACATACATATGGTACCCTTTAAGTGAACAGAACTGCTTTTTCCTGCATAGCTACACGAGGCATATGTTGGTGCGTGTTCTTGCCAGAGATGTCACATTCTTGCTGATTCCTTTCGTGCATCCCGTGAATTGTTCACAGGACGGAGGTGAAAATGCGAGAGGAGGCAAACTATGCCCTTAGACTTATTTCCCCCCACACGTGGATTTGCACTATTTTGAGAACCCTCATCTGAAGAGAAAAAAAAGAAAGTGTGAAAAATTGGGAAAAGGAATTGTGTAACGAGTGACTAAAGGCGTAACGAAAAAGCGACGGTAAGGAACCTCAAAGTGCACCCCGAAGAACTCCCAGCCACGCAAACCCATACCATGTCGAACGTCAACAAGCAGAAAGGCAAAAACGAAGCCGACCTAGGGGACAAACTAAACTACAAAAACTTAAGCGATGTAATGCTTCATGAGCTGATGTGTCTTAAGGCAAAGCGACAGGTGTACTTAAAAAGAGGAGGTACATATTTTTTGAGTTCCAAGGAAGAAGCCCTTTCGGTGTTGAAGGAGAAGAGTCAAACCGGGGAGAAAGAATAATTTGGACGAAAGCATCCCCTGTGTTGATTGCCCACTCGGAGTGGAAAGCTTAACCGAGTTGTAGCCCTCCTCCCTTCCCCCCCCCTTTACACCAACTCACGAATTATTTCGAGACCCCATCGTTAACTAACCCAAATTAAAGGTACGCGAATGCACAGAGAAGTTTTACCAACACAGATGAAAATCGTCCATGTGAAGCATCTCCCCTTCCTCCAATAGACTCCCTAAGATATAGGAGAAGTTTTCCTCTACCCCCTCCATAAGCTCGTCCCATTATATGAACATATTAAAGTATCACTTTCTTTTGGTATACGCGTTTTTAAATGTACCCTTTAACCTGACCACCAAGAATAAAATTATAAAAAATGAGAGGAAGGAATTCGTTGGGATAAAGAACTACACAGGGGGGAGAGGGAAAAATGCAAAGAGGAAGAACCTGTGGACAGGTGGTTTGCATCGTATATGTGCAAAGGGCCCATTGAGGGTACATACCCTTCGGAGAAGAGAGAAGCGAATGAACAAGTTTACATTTTTGCATGCAGTAAAAGGGAGTTATGCAAAAATGATAAGGAGAAGTAACCCCTGCGAAGAGAACGCAGCGCAGAAGCATTATCGCCACTACAGCATAGTTTTGCAAATTAAGAAGAGGCCTTGCTCCCGCATGTACCAGGTGAACTCTATCTTTGACTACCCCGGATTCGGTTTCACCGTCCTGAAGGAATCACATCAAGAGGGTAACCACAGTAGAATTGGTATTATAAAAACTCCAAGGGGGGAAATAGAAACCCCCAACTTTCTCTTCTGTGCCACAAAAGGGTGCATGAAGTCAACGCCAATAAACTTCGTAAAGGATTCTAAGACGCAAATTATTCTGTCCAACACTTTCCATCTGTTGATTCATCCGAAGCCACATGTCATTTTCCAGTTGGGTGGGTTGCACAGGTTCATGAACTGGCAGGGCCCCATCCTCACCGACTCGGGGGGGTACCAGCTCTTCAGCATGACATTCGGCTCCGTTTCGGACGAGATAAAGAGGAAGTCCAAGGGGAGCATAGGTGGCATAGGTGGCACAGGTGGTGGAGGTGGCACAGGTGGTGGAGGTGGCACAGGTGGTGGAGGTGGCACAGGTGGTGGAGGTAGCGCTGGTAGCAAAGTGGCCACCTTCGTCCCCCCGAAGTGCCCTCGAGGAGACATAATCGTAAGAATCAATGAGCAGGGGGCTCTGTACAAGTCGTACCACGATGGATCTCTGGACATGCTGACGCCGGAAAGCTCCATCCAAGCACAGTATCTTCTGGGGAGTGACTTCGCAGTAGTGCTGGACGAATGCACTCCTTACCACATAGAAAGGGAGTATACGGAACGGTCGATGCACAGATCGCATAGGTGGTACATTAGGTGTCTTTTAGAATTTAAAAAAGCAATGAGCATGCCAAATTACCATTCCTACCTGAACGAATTGCACAACAAGAAGTACAATGTGAAACACAAATGGATAGAAAGGGAAACCAATAAACAGGCTCTCTATGGAATAATCCAGGGAGGAATATACCCCGACTTGAGGATGAAAAGTTGCCAGGTCGTTTGCAATTTGCCTTTTTTTGGCCTCTGCATAGGGGGTTGCCTAGGGAAGGATAAGCAAATGATGTACAGCGTGATAGAGAAAACCATGGAGCTTGTCAGGGACGAGACTAGTGTTTCCTCAGTGGGGCAAGCCGACAGAGTGTCTAGGACACTTCTTGGCAGCACTAAACCGGTACATCTCCTGGGAATTGGTCAAATTAAAGATATATTTTTTGGAGTGCGACAGGGGATTGATACCTTTGATTGCGTCATCCCCACAAGGCTGGCAAGACATGGGTACTACCTATGTACAGTTAAAACCATTAAAGGTATGGAAGAAAAATTATGTAAAAGTATTAAGAAAGAGTACATAAAGATAAAGTCGAAAATTCACGAATTGGATAAAAATCCTCTTGAGAATAATTGCCCTTGCTACACATGTGAGAATTACTCAAGAGCATATTTGCACCACCTGTACAAAATTAATGACAATTTGTTGGGTACCCTACTGACTATACATAATGTGTGCTACATGAATCGCCTCATGGAAGATATTCGTGAAGGGATCAGGCGAGACCGCTTGGACGAGGTTGAGAGGAAATGGGTTCGGTGACAGTAGTACCGATGGGGCGCGTGTATACATTGACACTTCACTCCCGGGAGTTCTTTTACTACTAGTATGTTTATCCCCCCCACCCACCTAGGGAGGGGGACAATGTAGGATAGACCCTCTCCTTTATGTATAACCACTGGGGAGTAGCTGTCCCACCATGTGTATATATACCTGCACAAATTAAAAACTTTGCAGAGACTGTTTTTTACGTTTTATCTGTGGAAACGCAATTTTTTTTTTCTTTCTTTTTTTTTTTTTTTTTTTTTTTTTTTTAAGTATAAGTTGGGAATATGCGGTGAAAAAACAGTGTATCAAAACACATGACAAAATAATGTGTCAAAACTGCACGATAAAAATGGACAACAGCAGCGGTATGTATTTCCAGGGCGCCCCCCTCCCCCATGTGCGTGAAAAAGGGAAGCAGTGAAGGCAAGACGCCGCAACAAATGATCACATAAAAAGGTTACGCAGTTTGGTAAATCAATGTCGTGCGTTAATGGCGGTACGGTTTGTTAAAAAAAAATTACAAAAGAAAATATAATAAAATATAATAGCATACGTGTGTAAAAAAAAAAAAAAAAAAAAAAAAAAAACGTGTGGCTATATGAATTGGTGTGTGAGCACCTTCCGTCTTCAGACCTCCACGTAATGAGAATCCTTCGTCGTTTTTCCTTTGCCAAAAAACTTTTTCTTCAGTCCCCATTTTTTGTTGTTGTTGTTTCCCTTTTTGCCATTTGATTTTGGGTCTGTGGAAGAGACCAAGGAAATGTAAGTAAATGAGGACGCATATGAACGCACGAGAACTGTCCATGTGCGCCAATATTTCGAGCGCACAGCTTCACGACATACTTCCCCTTCTGTGCTGCATGCAAAATAGAGACTTACTTAGATTATCCAGGAGACTATCATGAGTCTTCACTCCATCAAAAATGCTCTGCGTATGTGTATGGAAAATAAAATAAAAAATAGCAAAATGGCAAAGTGGCATAGCGAATTTCTCTCTATTCTACGTTACCCCTATGCCTCTGTTGCTGCGGGGTGATCCTTACCTGGGTTGCCTTCCAACAGAACACCGTGTTGATCCATGTCAGGATGCCATAGGACATCATCAGTGAGAGATCCTTCGCGCTATAGGTGAAGATGCTGCGCGGGGGAAAAACAATTAAAGAAAAGCGTGGGCAGAAGGTGCAGAGAGGACATGGACAATGTTGAAATAATAATTAACGTGGATAGAATAGTCAACTGGACGACACCACAGTCAAGGTGGACGGAGTGGTCAGGATACGCTTCAGCACAGCGCCAGGAATAAGTACCCCTCGATAATAATATAAATGGAAATTATGCTGGAAACCAAAAGCATCCAATTGTAGAACCTCTGAAAGGGGGGAAAAGGCGGCAACAAATTATTCTCTACATTTTTATACGGGAGATCGGGCAGTACAGACGCATGGACACATTTGTTGAATTTGTTGGCGTCTTCTTCGGCGTTACCAGCAAGGAAGGGATATAAGATTTGCCTGCACATGAATGGGTGGAAAAAAAAAAAAAAAATTCCAACATGAAACATGAAACATGAAGCGGAAAAGTGAAATGTGAAACACAGAGAGTCACACAATGCGGTAAATTGACAAGCTTATGCACAAGGAGGCGCTAATATTTTGCCGCCCCATTTGTCTGGTGCGGGAGTTTCATGCTGTGTCGACGCGCGCTGTATGTTCGCCCACTTTTTTTTTTTTTTTTTTTTTTTTTTTTCGACTCCTACCGATGAAGGAAAAAATGGGGAAGACGCAGAAATAGAAGTTTGTGAAAAGAAGCCACCTGAAAAATAAAATAAAAATTGGAAAACAACAAATGATATATTTTCGAAAACCTCGATATACATATACTGGGTGAGACAGTTTCTCTGCGAAACAGGGCCTCCCCCCCCAGTAGAGCTACACCAAATGGTTAGCTAAAGAGGTAATGGGCAAATCAATTGTGGGAAAGGACTTACCCATAGATAGAGAGGTTGGTCGAGAAGAAGGTGTAGATGAGCAGGATTAAAACAAAAAAAGTGTAAAAAGTTACAAAAAATATATACTTCCTGCAAAATGCTTTGATTTTATCATCAGGCTGGTAGTGGTCGAGTCGGTTGCGAATTTGATCCATTTTGGCATTTAAAAGGTGAATGTTAGATGAAGGGTGTGAAGAAGGGTGTGAGTCTGTTAAGCGAATGGCACTAGCGTTGACTTTGACGTTAACATGGACGATGGCGTTAACGTGGACGCCGATGTTAGCAGTGACATCAAACTGGTACTACTATCATGTTAGCAGCGCCTGGGCTAGCATATGTCGGTGAAGAAGTCAAAATGTACGACTTTGTTCGGGGAGTAGTTGTATTTTGTGTTTGTGGAGAAGGCACAGAACGAGAAAATGGAGTTAATTGTCGAGTATATATACGTACATACATACATATATATACATAAGCATAAGTAGGCATATAAATACATGCTTGCATGGAGAATGGGGTTAACTGTTAAATCGTTCGTTCGCCCTTTTTCACAATTTTTTTTTTCTTTTTTTTTTTTTTTTTTTTTTTTGCGAACTCAGTTGGTTGACGATCTCTTTTTTCGAATCCAACTTTGAATGCTTTTTTCCTGCGAAATTTGCGTAACTTTACAATTTTTAAAGTGAACTTGGAAGCAAAACGCAACTCGTGCGTGGTTTTTTTTTTTTCTTTTTTTTTGCCAATAAATATCTATACCTATTTGCCGTAGTAGAGAAGAAGAAGCACCCCGACTTCTTCCATCGGGCGTCCGGGGGCGCCCGCAAAAGGTCGTTGTGCACGCATGCGTAGAATGCAAATCAAAGGAAGTTCCTATATACGTAGGTGTGATGCTTCATATAGGGGAACCCGTAGGTTCTTCCTGTGAAATACCGAATTCGCAATGCGGCAAACCAGGATTGATACATTTTTCTCCACTTTTTCCTTGCACCCGTGGCGCCGTTGCAGTAATCAAAATTGACCAAGAGAAAAGGTGCACATTATGAGGTCTCCGAAACTTGTCCCACAGGGTTAGCCAATATACAGCATCCATATACCTACATATGTGTAAGCACAATTTTGTAGAGCCGCTGAGGAGGTAAAAAGAAATGTGAATTTTTTCGAACGGGATACCTAGCTCCCTTTTACCATTTTTTAAATTGTAAAATGCCGCATAAAAAATAAAAGGGGAAAATGATACGTTTTTTTTTTTTTTTTTTTTTTTTTTTTTTTTTTTTTTTTGCTCTCCCTAGACATTTATTGTGTGCACGCCGATGTTTTGAAATTTTGTGAAGGTTTCCCTTCTCGCCTGTGCGTCTTTAGCATTTCTGTTCATGTGCAAAATTTTAAGGTAGGGACAATACATATGTGCGACATGCAGGTCTACGTTTTATAAAGACCAAAGGCGAAACTAATTGTGAACATTCCCTATGCAGTGCACTCCATTTATCAGGCGAAAGACGCGAGTCCCTTTTGTCCGGCAGAAATAACTATATAGCGTACCAACCGTTGGAGCTGCGCGCCCAAAGCAGGGCTCCAAGTGTGTCAGATAAAGAGGAAGCACATAAGGAGCGACGAAGTGAACAGTCACAAATTATATCGAACCACAGCAACGATAGGTTAGCAACCCTGATGAATAAAAGCAAATCAAAAAGCAAAAAGAAAAAAGGCATCAAGGGTAAAGACAATGAGACGAAGAATCTATCAAATGAGGAGATCGAAAATTTAGTCAAAATACAAAGGGAGGAACTGCTTAGGGCAGTTCAAAGGAAGCGCTTGCTGGAGAGCAGACTGGTTAGCTAATCTGAAAAAAAAAAAAAAAAAAAAAAAAAAAGTGCAAAAATGCCTTAACGGCAAGGCAAAAAAGGCATAAGAAAAAAAAAAAAACGCAAAAAGGCCTGAACGGCAAGGCAAAATTGCAAATGTTACAACCATAGGGCTCATCCCCTTCTTACCCCCTCGAAGGAAGAAAAGAAAAACGAACTGGAACGCTTCAAAAAGGAGTACCACGAATTGAAAAGCAAAGTAGACTTCCTTAGCGAGGGATGTGAAAAGTATGGAGAAAAGACCGAGGAAGAACCAAAGGTGATTAAAAACAAATCAGTCTTTTACAATTTTCAAAATGCAGAGGAGTTAAAAAAGCTGAACAAGGAAAAGGAAGATATAAAGACCATGATTGGGGAGAAGCACGAGCAGACAATGAATAATTTGGTAAACTTCATAGATCAACAACGAGTCAACTTGGATGATGTGAAAAACAGAAACTTCGAGGAAATAGACCACCTGAATGCGTCCTTCGATTTGGTAAGGATACGAGCCGAGGGCGGCCGGGGTACGCGCATGGTTATAGCTGTGTTAACAGGCACCATTAGAAGTAATCCAACACTGTCTCAACTGTAGCAATAAAAAGGAAAGCATCGGAGACTTCATACATGTGTGATACATAGAACATGGGTTATTGTGATACCTGCCATTTCTTTGACGGTGTGTGCACGTGCACGATATAATATCTCCCCCCCTAATTTTACGTCCCGCAGAAACTAAAAAAAATGGAGAAACTATTCAAAACATATCTGGAAGAATATGAACACGACATGAAAGACGAAATGGATGAAATGATTGATAATTACAACGTAATCGAGAGGAACGAAATAATTTATTTAAACAACCTGTACAATGATCATATTAACAGCATTAATGAAATACATGTCGATATGCTTCAAAATTGTAAGAATTATTATATAGAACAAATCAGGGGAAATATTGATAAAATAAAATCACTCAAGAGCAATATTAACGAGCTGGACGAGCGTGACCGGGAATTAAGAAACAACCTGAGCGTCCACAGTAGCCAGAATTTGGACATGGCGGAGAAAATAGGCTCCTTGGAGGTTAAGAGGTACAGTAGCGGTTTGTACAAAAATGTGTTAGTTGAAAGGCACCATTAGTAGGAGCACTTATGTGTGTACAAGCATGTGGAAAAATATTTTAGCCGGCTGAGGTGTTTTCATAATGTTCAAATGCACACACACACACAAACACACACATATATATATATATACACGCAGGGAAAACCTCAACAAGGACCTGAAATTTTACTCCAAAGACTTTGTAATCTTCAAAAACTTGGAGCTAATTTATAACGAAAGCAATATGTACATAAAAAATTTAAGAGAGTTCGCCCAGAATTCGAAGGAAAAAATTTCTCAAGTGGAGGAGGCGTTTGAGGAACTCCCACAAGGGGATGACCAAAATGGGGATGCTTATTTTGAAGGCCATTTTGAAGAAATAGAAAATAAAAATAGGCTATTAAGAAAAATGGTACAAAACATTGACCTGGACATGGACGCAGTGAACAAGGAATTAACTTCCTACATAAACAGCCATCATGTGAGGGATAACGATGTACAGAAGGTGCGGCAAGGAATAAACTTCTGCATGCAAACTTACAACAAAGAATTTGACAATCTGCTATATACGAAAAAGCGGGTGAAAAAAAAAATGAAAGACACTTCCAATGTGTACGAGAAAAAATTGCGCGACATAAATGTGAAGCAGGGTGGTTAGAGGTGGGAGGATGAACACTCCTATTGCGAATATTTTCGGTATAGTGCGTCCCTTCCTCAATTGGGGGCAGGTAGCAAAAAGGGGTAACTCGGAAAAAAAAAAAAAAAAAAAAAGAAAGAAAGAAAAACGGCGAAGTAGACTACATTTCGCTATCCCACTAGCTGGCTCCACAAAGTTAAATGTGTTAATAGGAAGTGCACCTGAAAAAGGCACTAATAAAACGTATGCACCTCGGCGTAATGGTCAAATGCGAGACCGTGAAATAGCATTTGTGGGAAGCCCCCCACATGTTCCGGTTCGCGTGAATAATTGCGCATTTATTTGTAACATTTTCGCTACTTGCTCACTTTTTGCGCGCGAACTAACCTTGTCATTTTAAGTAAAAATTAACATTTTTTTTTTTTTTTAGAAAAATTAAAACTGTTCATATGTAACGCCAATGTTGCGGCGGAACTGACTTTTAAACTGTGCGGAAATATCATGTGTGATCTTTGCGTCTTCGCTTCACACCTCTCATCGCGCGGCGCTATATGATAATGGTAAAAGCTGCAGTTGTATCCTGAATGGGATCACCTCGACAAGGGTATACAAGCTGCTTGCTCAAGTGGGCCCGTCAGGTGTAAAACACTTTGCAGATTCGCAACACCTCCTGATAAGCGGCAGGCCGAGTTTCCTATACCCAAATGAGTAAACCCAGGATTTCAATATGCCAGATAAAAAGCGTCGGCGACATCAAGGGATGGAGCTTGAAAGGAATAGAGTCATGCAGAAAGAAAATATTCGGGTACGCAGAAAATATGCCGGGCGAAAAAAACTGGATTAAACCTCTAGTAGGGAAGAGCATGCAAAATTATTATTTTCCGTCTAAATATTTACACTTAGATTTTAACTTAAAGGAGTATATGAGGATGCAGACCGTGCGTTTTAAAAAGAAGGAGATAGACGACAGCTTAATTAATTTACAAAAATGTATTAATCTCATAATTGAGAACAAAGACAAGGTGGAAAATTTTTTAGCAAGCATACCAAAGGAGTTGTATCTTGAAAATCAGAGCTTGAGAGATTTTTACTCTCTATATTTGACCGTCTTTCCCGACCATAAAGATCAGCACGAAGAGAAGTACCAACACAAGCATGCGTTATCGCCCGATGATTTAAGAGAATTAAATTTGCACGAACACAAATTCAGTTGGTTTAGTCAGCGAGTGAACAATGGTAGGGGAACGCAAGCGGATAAGTCCAATTTCGAGGACTCCCCTTTTTGCACACAAAATGGAAGTGAAAACGAAAATTACCTGAACAAGTCAGGCAAAATGGGAAAAAAAAAGGTGACACCCGAGGAGCAGGAAAAAGGTGAAGAACGCCAAGAGGCATGTGAAGAAGTAACAACACACACGAACAGTTATGACAAAATAATTTTTGCCAAAACGAAGGGAAGGCTGTCATTTAGGAGGATAATACTTGGGGAGAAATCCCCGGAACGTGGGGATAAGCCGCTGACAGGATTGAATTGTGGGAAGGAAGTAAATACAACAGTCGAAAAGCTACACTACGTAGACTGTGACGTGAATATAGGACTAGAGGAGCGCCGAGAAAAAACGAAAGCAGAAATTGAGGAACACGAAACATCAAAAAATCACCTTTTGAATTTGCTAAGCCAAAATGAACATTTACAAAACACTTTTTCCATCAGAAACAGGTTTATCGATCCGCTGTATCTCCGACGTAGGTATTCCTTCATTGACAAATTAACAAAAAAGAAAATAAAAAAAGAAAAGTATAAAACTTACAGAAAGCACTTCATTCAACATGCCGATGAGAAGGAAGTGTGGCCAGATAACAAAGGATTGCTCAACAAGGTTTACCCAAATCCCTACTCGTGACATTTGCGCGTCCGCGAAAAATTGCCAACGTTTCGCGCGTCGAACTTTTCGTCCTGCATGGAGCAGTTGCATGTGAGGGAAAGTTTCTCCGTTTTTTTTTTTTTTTTTTATTTTTCTTTTTTTTTTTTGTCATTTCACCGCTGTTCCATTTTGCCATTATCCCTTGTGCGCTTTTTTTTTTTTTTTTTTTTTTTTCGCTCCGTACAGTGGAGTGACCAACCCATCACACTTTTTGTGGTGTGTCCCACCAGTGATGATATCTCCAATTAGCCATTTTTAACTGAACTGGCTGAATTTTATTTTTGCACAATTGGGTAGAAATAGTGCAAGATCATTAGGGGAGGCATTTGGGAAAGCACTGCCACAGTGCTGTAGCTACGTTAGGGCAATCTTGTAGCAACTTCCCCGTCGCACACAAAAAGATGGAGAGACAGCAACGGGCATATGCAAAGAAGTTCCAGGTGGAATACCCCGAGCGGCTGGATGGACTTCATCTGAGCCTCCTTTTGAATACGCCGCTCTTGAACCTGATGCCGAAAAGGGATGTGCACATTGACATGATCCATCTGGAGAGAGAAAGGCAGAAATTGTTAGTGGACATGGAAAATGAAAGAAGTATAAAAAATAAAGAAAAGGTGAATATACTGAGTACATACTATACGGATAATGAGCAGTTAGTTTACTCTACACTGTCTCCATTTATTGAGTTAAAAAAATATTCTTTTGAGGGGTATGTCATGTCCACCTTTGCCATTAAGGTAAACCCCTCTTATTACTCTGCGTGGATATACAGGAGGAAGTGCCTGCGTAAACTGAACATGAATTTGCGAAATGAATTGCTCTTTACAAAGTGTATTATATGCGACAATATAAAAAGTTTCCAGAGTTGGTTTCACCGTAGGTGGCTCGTCGAGTATATTTGCAAAATGGCAAGGAGGGGTGTGCGCCGGGGGGAGAAAGACGTCGGTAGCTGCCCCGTCAGTGCAGGGCACCGCCAAGGGGAGTGTCACTCGGGGGGGCACAAAATCGACTGGAACAGTTACGACTTGGAGGATGAGGAGAACTTCATCAGCAGCGACGGCAGCGATGGAGGCGATGGAAGTGGTAGCAACGATAGTAGTGGTAGTTTTGGCCGGCCTGCTGATGAGCACTTCCAGGAAGAAGACGCCTTTTTAAGCAACTGCGAGGAGGCGGACTTTGAGGCGGAAAAAAAAGATGTAGTCATTCTGCACGAAGATTTGCAAAACCTTGTTGAAAGCTGTGAATTTTTTAAAAACGCTTTAAGGCCAAACGAGGAGACGATAAACATAGATGAATTTTTATACGAAGAAATGCTTTACAGTAACTGCGACATATTTCTGGACGCAAAAAATTACAACTCCTGGGCACATAAAACATGGCTAATTGATAAATTAGGCATTTTTAACAGTAAATATTTACGTGAAAAATATAATATCATATCGCATGAATTTAACTTCATAAATTATTTTTTAAAACATGACATTTACAACAACTCCGTATGGGTGTACAGATATTTTATATTGAACAAATTGAAATACACACGTAAGTTACATAAAATGGAGAGGGAAATTAAATTCTGCTTAAATTTTGCCAAACAGTTCCCTCATAATGAGGCTATTTTCAAGTACCTCTTTCGCGTTATTTTCATGTATACCGATTTGTACAAAAAAAAAAAAAAAAATGTGACGGACATTTTTGAAATTCCGCTACTCCTCAATTTGAAAGAACAATTGGCCAAACTGGCAGATCAGTCGAAATATGTTTTGATTTTTCTCTCGGAACTTTACTCCTTCAATGGTCAGTGTGACCAAGAAATGCAGGTAAGCCACGAAACGGAAGGCACACATACATATATGTGTAGGTGCAAAAATGTGTGAATTTTAGTGGACAGTAATAATACAATCAACCATTTGATGCTTCTTCCCTGTGCATTTTCCTCCTTTTTTTTTGTGGACACCTAGAGGAGAAATCCTTGTGAGAGTATACACAACCACGTATCATACATTGTGCAACATGGTCTCTCATGTTGCGAACGCATTCAAATTATCAACTACATCATATGGAATATGCCTCGCAAACTTTTCATATTATCCACCTTTTTACATATGCAGTGCTACAGGCATCTGGAAAAAAACGACAACTTTAACGATGCTGTGTGGAGATACAGAATTGAGGAAGTCCAAATGAAGCAACCACGTGAAGGGAAGTCGATGTGAAGTATGGGCAAGACCGTACACCTCTCTTTTTTCCATTACATTCGGATGTCCCATCGCGCGGGACAGGAACCCCCCACTTCAAAATATATATATATATATATATATATGGATCCCTCTCCCCCCCGTTGGAAGTTCACATATAGTTGCTATTTTTGAAGTAAAAGGAAAGAACAACCACGTTAAAATACATCGCACATATATCGCGTTAGTTGCATATCGCGGGTCAGTGGACTGTTCTCCCCCCGTGGGCGCACGACAATTTTTCTTATGCGTACCTCTTCTACATTTAATTGCCAATACGGGGTGCCCCTCTTTTTGTTGGGTTTTTTAATTGTCCCTTTTTTTTTCTTTTTTTCTTTTTTTTTCCTGTTAAAACCAGTTTTTTTCGTAAAAGAAGCACACATGATGTGATGCATTTTGCTACATTTGTTCAAATAAATAATGTTCCAACGAATTGGGGAGGAACCGCATAAAAAAAGGTACCTCCGCCGTGTAGGGTAACACTATACGTGCGCTAATAACTCTGTAGGGTAAATTATATATACCCCCCCCCATTTGTGGGATTTTCTTTTTTTTCTTTTTTGAAGAGCTTTAAGCTGTTCCCCTTTATTTTTTCCTTTTTTTTCTTTTGCCTTGCCCTGTGGCACGTAAAAAAAAAAAAAAAAAAAAAAAACTACGTAATAATTCAAGGGGGTTTAAAAAAAAAAAAAAAAAAAATATGAACGGTGCATAATTTTTTTTTAAATTGTTCAACATGTAAATGGTTGGTGTATATTTTGTATATTCAGCAGGGGGGCGTATCGTCATACAAATTGATTTTTCCACTACTTTTTTTGTTTGTTATTTTTACGGAGGAGCATATTACCTATAATAGATTAACCTCCAGTCAATTTATTACTATATCATCCGAGCCGAAAGCGTAGGAACGCTTATGAAATATATACCCCACCAAAATTGTGAGCATACTTTAAGGTAATCAAAACAAGCCTCTCGTTATCTTTCCCCCCCAACATAATAAAAACTGGTGTATAATTTCTGCGCCTGGCTGATTTTTTTTTTTTTTTCCTTCAAAAATTAAGGGCAAAAAAATTTGCGCACAAAATAACAAAAAAAAAAAAAAAAAAAAAAAAAAAAATGTTTATTGTAACATTTTGGAAGAATCATCCATAAGATATATTTTAACGAATAAAAAATAATGCTACAAAAAGAGAGTCAATTTTTAGAGAAGATACTGACATCCTCCTTTTCATAGGAATTTTTTATTTTAATATAGAATAAAATTTTACAAGCTTAAAGTTCGCTCTTTCGGAAAAACAAAATGGTAAGTCACTGTTCCAAAAGGGGAACCCCATTTGTTACATCATTGGCGTTATTTTGTTACGTGTGGTGATATGTGGGATTTTACTTAATGTGGGTACATCGTACATAGCTGGGAAGGGCTAATCTCAAATGAGGGGAAAATTTTTCAATTCCACCTTTTTTTGATGAAGGCAATCCCCGTTTAATCCCTTTCACAGTTCTGCTCCCGCTGCGTATTTCAATGTTCAGCCTGCGGATTTGCTTCCCTTATGAGTTAACCCCTCCACCATCTGCATATGCGAATAAAAAAAAAAAAATAATGGCGATATGTTCACTTCATCTCCCCCGCCCCTTCTCCCCTCCGTAGGGACGAGTACGAACGAAAACCATCAAAAGGGCCGCCAGGCAAATTGTGGAAAAGTACTATGCCAAGCTAACCCTCGACTTTCAAATAAACAAAAAGATTACAGAGGAAGTTGCCATCATTCCCTCCAAGAGAATGAAAAATAAAGTTGCTGGATTTGTTACCCACCTGATGAAGAGGATCCAGAAGGGACCAGTCAGAGGTATCAGTTTGAAGCTCCAAGAAGAGGAGAGAGAAAGACGTTTAGACTTTGTTCCAGAGAAATCGCAAATCGATGTCAATGTCATTTATGTCGAGCCTGACACTGTACGTATGATTAAGGCGCTTGGAATAAACATCAGCAACATGAAGGTGCACAACCCCATGATCAACTCCAACCAACAGAAGCAGAACAGGATGAACACCCATTACTAGGAGGGTAGCGGCAAGAATGGCGGAAAGGCGTTTACGTAGCAACTAGGGCCTACTTGAAAAAGCGCATTCCACGTAACTCCTTTGAGGTCACGCCTTGCGTTTAAGACTAAGCGAAAGCGCATTACAGCCACGAAAGAAGCGCATTATAGAGGACCCACTATACACACAGCTACCTTAACATCCGCAGCCTTACATAGAGGAGGCATATTCATCTGTACGCACCACCCAACGGATGTTTACACATATGACCATTTCGTTTTTTTTTTTTTTTTTTAAAAAAAACAGCCACGTACGAACTGAACCGTTTGACTTCTGTTTTAATTTTTTAAAATATAAATAAAGATGACTGAGGTGGAAGTTGTTCCCATTGCTTGGTCACCTGTGCTGACCAAATATGAAGAGGATAACCCACACCACATCGAAAAAGTATACTTGTGTATTGTATGCACTTTGGGAAGAGGGAAGGGTCATACACCCACATGTGTCATTCAAATAAATGTTATTGACCTACTGTAAAATGGTGCTGTACTGGTTGGAGAAACAATCAATGTTCGGTCGATCATATATTGCCCATTTTTCCCGTTAGCGGTTTTTTTTTTTTTCCTTTTCAAAGGTGACTTCCCCGACGAATATCGTCCCGGTTGATGGGGAAAAGCAATTCCTTCTATTCCACCGAAATTGCACCTATTAAGTAAACGGTGCTTAATTTTTATTTGAAAAAAAAGATAAAATTTTTGCTAGACCGATGAGGACGGGAGGGTATAGGGTCCTCCTATTGGAAAAGAAAAAAAAAAAAAAAAAAACTATGCAAAACTTCGTGTAACACATCGCGGTCATCATTCCCACGAACCGCTATAAAAAAAAAAAAAAAAAAAAAAAAAAAAAAAAAACCACACGTCATTCATTATCCGCCTTGTTATTGAGGTCATCAAAGTTGAGTTTCTCCCCGAAAAGGTTTTCCCAAATTTGAAGAAGATCATTAGTGGCGGTTTCGAAATGGGAAGTAGCATCATAGGACGAAGTAACAAAAATGTTATCGTCTGGTTTGTTCGTTGTGGAAACGTAGAGGTCGGATATCTTCACAAATTTATCCTCAATAGGTCCCAAAAGTTCAAGGGGTTTCTCGATCTCCTTTATTGGGTTGTTCGTTTCAACGGTAGCAGACACGATAGCAATATATTTACCCTTAAGTGAAACACCATGTTGGAAGGAGACCAAATTTATATAAATGTCACTCTTCCTGTTTAGCTGATTTTGAGGAATAATAATTTGACAACTATTTATATCGTTGGTCTCCGGGATGGGGTTACTTAAAATGCATATACATCTGATGACTTGCCCGATTTTTTTAACTTTGTCTTTTAAATGCGTAACGTAAGAAGGATCACAAATTACTTTATCACAGTAGGCAATTTCTCCATCACTTGATTTTATACCACACACTTTTTTATTTTCATTAAAAACAAAATCGACAACATTTTTGTTTAACATAAATGTGCCTCCATTAATTGCACACATTCTGGAGAAACCTTCTGGAATTCCTCCCAGGCCATAC
Source organism: Plasmodium knowlesi strain H (assembly GCF_000006355.2). Taxonomy (NCBI): domain Eukaryota; phylum Apicomplexa; class Aconoidasida; order Haemosporida; family Plasmodiidae; genus Plasmodium; species Plasmodium knowlesi. The sequence goes on from NC_011915.2 coordinate 2,778,849, forward strand.
AAAGGGTAAATAAATGGGGACTTTCCAAAGGCTGAAATGGATTGCATGTACAGTTTGATCCTCTCCAAGGTTTTGTAAGCTGGTTCGTTCAGATAGTCATCATTCAGGTAAAGTGCTACTGCATGGCCAAGAAAGTCGATGGTCAGCTGACATAAATTGAAGTACTTATATATGTCCATCATGGTCAATCGGTAGGGGTCTAAACCATCCCAGGTATTTCTGTTGTTAGCATCCCACTCGCTTACATACTTGTAAAAATTTTTACATCTATTTTTTTCCATGAGTGACAATAGTGGGGAGACGAGCGCTTCCATATCGGTGGCGGGCACTTTGTGAATGAACTTCTCCGAATAGAGCAACCCCTTCTTCTGGTGTTGGTACACGTAGGATCCTTCGACGACTAGCCATTCTAGGTAATTGGTTACCCTCGTTTTCTTCAGAATCTTTACCAAATTTCCGCCCACCAGGATAAATTTCGGAATCAGGTCCACGTTCCAGTGTCTATTCTCGCCATACTTGCTAGGAATCTTCTCATCTATCACGTGGTTATACAGGAGTAGGTGGATGAAAGGAGGCCGTTAAAAGGAAGGAAATAAAATGTGGCCGCTGTACAATGAGAACAGTTCAGTAGAGCGACCTTCCAGTAGAATTTCCCGTTGCCAAACCACACAAAGTACAGCATGCTCAGGAAGTTTTGGCGCGTTCCAGCGCGTGCACACTCGATCAAACACTTACTTGGCTTAAACGTGCTGTACAGGTTGGTTAAATTGAGGGACGCCGTTTCTCCGCCATAGTAGGGGTTTCTATCGAGAACGAGAATTTTCTTTCCTACAAAAGGGGGAAAACCAAAACGTATGTAATATAAGTACATGTCCACATGATGAATTTTTTTTTTTTTTTTTTTTTTTTTTTTTTTTTTCTTGTTCAGGTGATATCGTGGTGAGAGGATAAAGAATGTATTTCTCAAAGCATCGAAATCCACGTGAACAGAAGACACTTTGCATATTCATTTTACCATAATGTGAGAGAAGTCCGCTCAGGATGCATTCCTTCAGTCCTGTGCCGAGAATGATTACCTAAAAGTTTTTCAAAACGAAATATGTGTGAAGGGTTCGCAGAATTGTATGAACGGTCAGGTTAATTGGAACCATTAACAAATTGTGCACACAGAATGGCGTTAAAGGAAGCGGAAGACATCTTCAATGGAAGGATACAAACAATGCAACGGAAGGATGAATTGTATATACATAGGGGTAGGAAGTGCAACACACTACGTTTATAACGAATGTGCTGATTCGCCCTCTCATGTGTATATATGCTCCTTGTAAGCGCATTTTTCTTCTTCATTGTATTACATCATAATGCTCATTCATTTTATTATCCTGGAGTGCGTGGAAGGAGATAACTTGGGGGTTCTGTTTCGATTGTTTTCACCTTAAAATAAATTTCTACTCGGTTATTTTATTGCTCTTATGTTTTTCCTCTTTTCTGCTTTATTCTTTTTTCTTTTTTTTTTTTTTTCTTCTTGCTTGTGCGAACACTTCGGATGCCCCCTCTTATTCATAAACGGCCAAGCCTAAAATGGCTTCTCACAAAACTAGTAAAAATCAGTTACGATGTGCAAGCGCTGTGTCAAGTTGCCTTTTCCGCGGGGAAGAAAAAAAAAATTCAAATATCGCATTCGGGTGGAGTAAAGTACTACGTGATGCGACTGGTTATTTTAGATTAAACTGCTTGGCAATGCATGCCGAGGGCGAAGAAAAAAAAAAAAAAAAAAAAAAAAAAAAGCGAAACTTTCCCTTATTTGCGCTTGAATAGGAAGCGATAAGGCCTCCGGGAAATAACACTATTATTCACTCACATGCACATGCGTAAGTGTCGGCCATAAAGAGCTCCTTTGTGAAACGAATTGTGCTGCAATTATTTTTTAGTCTTATTCAAATTGCAAAATGCAGAAAGGGGCAAAAGAAAAAAAAGTGACGCGTACTGGGAGCACCGCGCGGAGTTTCTGAGTAGATGGAAATTAAGGGTTGGTTTTTACGTGCCCTTCACTCCACCCAAATTTGCTTCAGTGGCATTATTTTGTGTCCACGGAATTGCCATTTCATTGGTCAAAGTAGATCACGGGAAAATCAGCAAGCAGATGGTATATATACGTATGCATCAATGCAGTGTCCTATATATCGTGTTAACTTTTCACCAATTCGAAAGTGACACACAATGGTAATGTTAGCAAATTTCATTGGATGAGTGAGGAGTAGCGCTATGCGGGTTTTTCTCATGAATGCTAACTACGAATCCAGGGGGGAAAAAAGCGCGTGGGGAATTCTTTCCAGTTTAGCCAAGCTTTAAAAAGTGTTATGCCCATTTTTACCGCGCAAGAAAGTAAAGGGTGGGGTAGGGAATGCATATTTGCTGATTATCACATGTTGAGTGTGTCGCATGTGCGGACAAACGATCCAGTGAGCGCATGATCGACTGCTTAGGCAGATGTTTTTCCAATATGATACATTTTTTTTTATCGTAAACAGTTTGATGAAAGAATGAATTTTTGGCCATTTCCGAAGGGGCGGTAGAAACCTTCCTTATTATCACATTACATCAATCTCCTTTTATCCGCTTTGAAGCTTCAGGAGGCATCGTGGCTAGGCCCTCTCCCCCGGTACATACCTATAATCATTCTTCATCCGAACGACAGGGGCAATTTTGTTAATACGTGCCCTTTTAGGGATTGGTAGATCAGACCTACCTAGGACATTACAAACGGTACGGAAAAGGACATAGTAAACCATTTAAACTGTGGCGAAGTGGCATACACGTGCACACATTGCAACGATGATAAATTTCCCCAGGTGTTACTAAAATGGAAGTTTTAAAATGATGGCCTGTTTTAGAAAAGGTAGAAACAATTTTTAAATTACAAAAATGTTGTCAAATGGAATGAAATATATTTTTTCTTTATTAAAATAAAAAACGTAGTAAAAGCTGTTTCGTATGAACAGGAAAAAAAAAAAAAAAAAAAAAAAAAAAGATAACAATTTTAGCTAGCTACAAATTCATATAATCGGTGCTGGACTTGAGAAGCTTCGTCATTTGTTGCAATCGCCTGAGGGGGGAATGGGTACATATGTTATGTTGTGTAGGTATACATGTAGAGGTGTGCACAAAAACATGGACAGACGTGCTGTGTATCAGATTTGGTAGTACACAAAGAGTTTTTTTTTTTTTTTTTTTTTTTTTTTTTTTTTTCATTTTGGCTAACTCGTTCAGAAAGACGTTGGTGTAGAAATAGCTACTTGCGCAGCACCAAATGCACTTCTGTTCTGTGGAGCTCAGCTGGTGTCCTATTTTGGGGACACACTTGTTGAAGCAAATGTCCATGACTTTAACGTTTTCTTTTTGCCTCTGCACTATTTCTTGTAAGCCTAACAATACCTGGTAAGGGGACAGATATAGGGGGGGGGAATCATGTACACGCTGGTACGTGCGCCCTGGTATGGTATCACCCCGAGGGGGGGATACACTTCACATAAAACATGTTTACCACGAGGTATGCACACAGCTCTATGGAGGGCTGGTAAACAAGAGTGCGCTTAATTCGCGCAGGTCTTAATATGTCTGACGTGACCGGCTTATCCATCCGAATTGACACTCATATGAACTTTCTCGCGTTGCAATTTGTTCAGCGCACACGCATTAATAATCATACCGCTGCTCTGCTTTTGTCATCAAGGCCATCATCTGTTGGGGTAGTCGAACTCATGTTGTCGCGTTTGTATTTCTTCTCTTCTTTGCGATTTCGCGGCGTAAAGATGTATGCCTAGGATACGGTTCTCAGTCAGTTGTTCCAGTTTTCCTAATCCGCTTAGTTAACGTGTAGGAAAAAAAAATAAAAAATCAATAAATAAAAAAAATCAACAGTACGTACATGTAAATTTTTCTTTATCTCCCTGCCTCAGAAGCTTCCACCTGGGTAAAAGCTAAAAGTGACAAGCCAAAAAAAAAAAAAAAAAAAAAAAAGAAAAAAAAAGTACAGATAAAAGTTAATATCTATGGATAAATGTAATGATACGGGCGAAGGATGTAATGCAATCTCTCCGCTTCTACATGTAACAATTTCTCGGAACTGCGTCATAAAACGGAATTGATTCTCCCCGTCCCCGCTGGGCAATTAATTTACGTGAGTGACTAGCTTTTTCATCATTTGCACAAAATGTTTTTTCCCCCCTTCATCGCGACTTTCAATCTCTCCAAAGTTTAGCAATTCAGTTTGGGCCGTCCCCAATTTGACGATCTGCATGTTTGCACCCCTGCCGGGTGTATCATGTTGTATCAGTTGTAATTGTTACTATTATTGCTATTGGTACGTTTTTTTTTTATATATATAAAAGTTGATAATCGGTTGTTCTGACAGACGGACAAGTGGGGTTAAGGTGATATACAGCGAAGTCTATAAAAGATATTTCCCCCTTTTTATTTTGTTGTGATGACATGAGAAAGATGGCTATTTTTTCTTTACAAAGGGGGAAGTAGACCTTTATAAGAGGAGTCCTTCATCATCCCTAAGTGCAGTTGTCCCATCTGACTAACCCATCGCGCACACATACTTGTGGAAATATTTTTTACAGCTATTCTCATAAAAGCATTCGAGGTGGGGGGAAGATGCCTGTCCCTAGAGAGGCACTTATGTACATATATGCACACGCGCATAATTGTTGCTCCACAATAACAGCTTCTTATTTCCCCCCCCCTGCCTTGTCCCTGCACACATTCTACAATTGCTCGAATGGATTAAAAGGGGGGTATATAATAAAAAAATTTTCATCAATGTGGAGAACATGTTTCCAAAGTGGGTCGCACTGCTCGTCCGCTTCAAATGATGCGAAGTAAAGACCACAGAATGGATTGATAAGAATACTAAATGCACATGTCCGTTGGGATGTACACTATGTACCACGCTTATTTTATACTGATGTAGCGCTCTATCTATTTTTTAGCACTGTGTGCGGGTTTAGTATGGCTGCACGGGTAGCGGTAGTAATTCGTGGCGACAATTTTGCACGTAGGGTTGTGCTAAAGTTAATTCGGTGCTCTGTTGAAAAAAAAAAAAAAAAAAAAAAAAAAAAAAAAACAGGGTCATCCATTTTGATGGGATTATTACCTTCCCCTGGTAAGTTCTAACTGACACAAGATAAAAAAAAAAAATAAATAAATAAAATAAAACTCCTAATTTTCTGAAAATTTACAAAATTTGGCAAAATCTAGCAAAATATCACAGAACTTCGGCTTCGCGAAAAAATCGTGCATGGGAGAGGGGGGTCCTTAACGTGCGTGTGAACGGAAGCAGCACGAAATCGGGAGGTGTAAGCGACTGAAGTGTCCAGGAGGTCGTAGCACGAGAATGTATACCGTGTATGCACATACGCACATACATATATATAAGTACACATGTGCACAGGAATCCGCAACGCCTAAAAGGACTGCAAGGCGCCTGGTCAGCGTCACGGACAGGGTGCATTCGTCATCCTCAAGAAAAGCAGATCCATTTGAAGGTAATCCAGTTTCTTCAATTTCTGTTTAGCTGGACCCCTCTTGTGGCGTCAGTAAGAGAGAGAAAAAATATATATATATATATATAATAATAATAACAATAAATAAAATAAACAGACATTAATGCGAAATTGCGCAGTGATACGTTGGGTTGATGACCATTACAAAATTACAGTAACCGCGGGAAGGGCGACACCCCCTTAGAGAGTCACCCACAGAGAGACCAACCTATTCAGCGATGGAGGTAATTTACAGAAATGTGACCAACACCTACTTCGACTACCGGAGGGAAATAAAAAAAAAGAAAAACCGATTCAAGCTCTCCGCGTATGAACAACTGGACGACGAAGATTCAGGGAGAGAAGACAACCTGCTAAGTCATACGGAGGACATAGAGATGCAGACACACAGTTTACTGCCACCACAATGGATTGAGAAAATAGAGGAGTGTTCGGAGGACATAAGAAATGTCAAGCTAAAATTACTGGAGCTGGAAAAATTAAAAAAAAAAAAATTAGTAAATGTTTTACAAGATGATCAGATGATCATACAGGAAATTGCAAAAATGTGCACTGACATAACACTTATGATTAAAAATTGCGAGAGTAAAATTCAAGGGATCGCATGGGACGGCACAACGTGGGGGGAGGGGAAAGATGAGCTAACCGACAAGCAACATGGCAAGGAGCCAGATGGACGGGACGAAAGGCAGCCTGACCCCAATGACATAATAGGAAAGCTCAAAATAAACGCAAAAAAAAGTTTAATCTCGCAACTTAAATCTATATCACACACTTTTCACAATAAACAAAAGGCATACATAAACGAATTTAAAAAAATTACAAATGAATGTAACGATTATGCGGGTGATTTCGCTATCGGTGAAATGGAAAATATGCAACAGCAGGAATTAACATACCAGGGGAATAACAACCTGAGTGGTGTAAATATCGCTAGGAGGAACATGGACTTGAAGAAAATCTCCAATACAGTTATTGACTTGCATCATATTTTTAAGGAGCTCTCCGTCATGTTGGTGGAGCAAGGATCCATGTTAGACCGAATTGACTACAACTTGGATTTATCCATAGATAAATGTGAAAAAGGATTAAATAAATTAAAAATTTTCCATAAGAATGAGGGAGATAAATTGGCTGCACGATGTGTATCCTTCCTCACTTGGCTAATCTTTGTTTTGTTAATACTTATCATTTTGAAGCATTTGTACTGAAGCGGTGTGATGGGAGCACGCCTTTCCATGTGCACCATTAGCCTTTCCATTTTTCCGTTTTTTTTTATTTTTTTTTTATTTTTTTAAACGAACAATGACATCACCTGGATGGCGTGATGTCAGGCGAAGGACGTGGGAAGACCCATCTTCCTTAACTGAGCATTTTCGTCATCCTCCTGCTCGTCCTCCCTCTGGTCGTTTTCGTGCTCATCCCTTCGTTGCTTCTCCAACTTTTTAAGTAGTTTCTTTTCCTTCCGCCTTTGCGCCTTCATTTCTTCCATTTGTTGGAAATCAAGTACCCTCTTTTTTACATTTTTTTCTGGATCGATATCCACAGCAACGTCGTCCTCTTGCGACTTCTTCCTCTTGGCATCTCGCAAGACATTCAGTTTATTAACAACATCACTAAGTGCTACTCTCTTCACCTTCATACTATAGCCAAGCATTCGGTTGTGATTTTTACCATTGATGTGGTCTAGATATGTTTGCGAATCTTTCAACACACAGTCGCATATCTTACAGTAGTAACCTCCTTGTTCTTGTTTTATCGTTTTTTCTGTTATTATTTGTACCTTGCCTAAATTTTTTTCAAGAGTTAATATTTCTTTCCTTCCTTCTAATAGCTTCCTTTCAGAGGGAGGTGGTGGAGAAGGCACTTTTTTTTTCTTCAAATCAGGTAGTAATTTTAGAATAAGATCGTCTTCTTCATTTGTCGTTTTTTCTTCCGCTTTCTTTTTGTAATAATCCTTGTCCCATATTTTCCTCCCAAAATTATCAATGCTGGCTTGACTTTTTTTCTCCTTGACATCATTTCTGTCGTGCTTAGTATCAGAGTGGGTATGTCTGGAGGAGGAGTTATCTCCAGGTTCTTTGTTCCGGTCCTCGTATGGGACCCCGCTACCCCTCCTTCTGTTGTTCATCGTGTTTCCTCAACTTTGTTAAGGTGTTTTCTGTGATCCTGTGAAGATATTTTATACAAAACATGGGATGGTAATAAAATTGGGAGCGACGTCAAGGAGGATCTCCCTAAATGGTGGGAAGTCAAAAATTTTTGTATCATTCCGTTTACAGGTGTTTGTAATTTCTTGCAAATATACGGTTGCCGAGTTTCTGTTCCTCATTCGGTTGCTATGGTGAGGGGGGTAACATGGGAATCCCCCTAAACGTTTGAATTATGAGAACTTAAAATTATATATGGGAATACCCCCCTCCGCTTCGCTTGCCCCACTGGTGATAGCGCTCTTTTTCGCGAACTGGGATTTCTGTTCATCACTTTTTTTTTTGTCACGCGGTCGGACCGTGCTCAACCGGCGCAAGTGGCAAAACTGGGGTAGCCAAAATAAATGAACGAGCAAATTGCGAAAAAAAAAAAAAAAAAAAAAAAAAAATGATAAATGATAAATGATAAATGACAGGTGATAAGTGATAAGTGAAATTTTAAAAAAGCAGCAAAGTGTGCTACAGGGATGCTATCTTAGGGGGTATTCCTACTAACGCCACACGGTACACCTTTGACATTTAAGGAATTTTAGAGCGAGCACGCCTTTCCGCCGGACAGCAACATTCACAGTGTAGCATTTCCCGTACCGACGTTGGAAAGCATACCCTATAACCCCCCCACAGACGAATACCATCGCAAACAAAATGAGCAATCCCCGTACCGGCGTAAAGGAAGGACTCACGAGTAGTAATATGAAGAAGTGATTCTATAGAAGTGTCAGAGTGAGATCATACAAGATTGATTGTTTTCACAATAAGATCCTCCCTCCAATTGGCTCATACATAAAATGTACATATGTATTTATGTACTATTGTGAAGATATGTGTGCACCCCTCCAAGCTAACTGCTTTCCAGGTTGGACGAATCTTCCAACAAGCCCTGTATCGAACTTTTATCCACCACGGAGAAGGTTCCTTTTTGGGACAATTGGACTCACCTCGTATCCTTTCTGAAGAATAATAAGAAGACACCGGGGAAGTGAACCAAAAAATCAAAACGCGTGTTATCAGAAGAAGCACAAAGTTGGAAGAGGAAGAGAGAAAGAACTACGTAAACAAGGCGAGCCAACTTGCTTAACTAATTTGATAACCTCCAAAAGTAAAATGGTTACTTCTACCGACGTAAACATCGAGTTAGAACCATACCAATCGGTCCTAAAAAGAAAATACATTCCCTACCTGCTGTTCCTATTTCATATATTTGCATTTGTGAGTGTCATTTTTTTATTCGACCGTATATGTGAACATAGGAATAAAAGAAGTGTGAAGTTTGATCTTCTCCTATGCCTAATAACATCAATCAGTGTGGGGATGGCTTTATATGTTCTCTTGCTTTATTTTAATGTGTGCTTATAAGGTCGAGAAAAAAAAGAAAAAAAAAAAAAAAATTTGTCATCCTCCGTGGCGTGGTCCACACAGTAAAACAGATAGAAGAGCTTTTAAAAAAAAACTGAGCGCAGATTCCTCTTCTCTTTTTTAACCATGTATAATGTTGTATTCCTAATTAAGCTGAAACGTGTTTTCTCCAAAGTAGCTTTTTTTTTTAACTACATTTAATATTTGATAAACGAGGTTTTAAGGTTAGACGAAAAAAAATAAAAAGACAAAAAAAAGTTGCACACAATGTATGTGAATGCAAGTATTATATATATTAAACCTCGTGGGGGGAGAAGGAAGTGCGTTTTTTCCATTTAGGTGGAAATCTTTCGCAACATAAAAAGAGGAGAATAACTCTTCATGCATATGGGGATGGCAAAAATGTGTTGAGAAAAAAAAATTTACAAAAATTGGCCGGAAAAAATAAAAATTTTGAAAATAGCGCAGAAATGACACTTAAAGATGTGCACCTTGCCATTTTAGGGAACGACATCACCACGTGAAATTAGATCAGCCGGCGACAGTTCCCGAAAAAAATAAAATAAAATAAAATAAATAAATAGGAGAGGCAAAAACGTAAGGATGAAAGTGTAAAACAACGAAAAGGCAAAGTTAAAAACGTAAAAATCAAAATGCAAAATTCAAAGGATACATGGCTGACTGGGAGGCAAACAAGCAACACAGGGCCCTGTGCGCCTGATCTGCTGCTAAATTCTTTTCATATTAGAAGCAGCAGAAAATCTTCCTGAAATCTCCGAAGGTCCGCTTGTAGTATATGGCTGTCCCGTCCTGTGGAATGGGCGAAGTTTGTCAAAGTGAGAGAACGTGTGCAAAATGGACATGCAAGGAAGAGGTGTGAGGAAAAGAGCGCGGCAAGTGGGAAAAAGTATGAGACCCACTGGGAAAGAAAATTGATAACAACGGATGAACTTTATAACTACAAATGCGCCCACATGGGGGGAGTGTGTGTGTGTGTGTGTGTATAGGTGTGTGTGCAGGTGTAGGTGTAAAACTTTCAAATTCGCACCCACACTCTTACACATGCTTCCTTGCAATTACCCGCATGTATTCTATTCGATACAGAAGCTTGTCCGTACGGGACGGTTGCGCGTTGAAGATAGAGTTATCCCAAGAGTCCGGATTTTCATAAATTATGTTTGGCGAATTTAACAACTCATTCATGTGGTCCCTGGTTATGTGGTAATCCTCAAATTTCCTACGTCCCATTTTTGTTCACTTGTAAGGAATTAGGCTTAAAATTTTTTTGTCAAACGGGACGTTCTTTAATATTTCTGTGTGACGACGTCGAGTAGGAAGATGCGGAAGAAGAGACCAGTCGTGTGTGCAACCTCAATTGGGGGTACTTCGCGTCAGAGATGGGTGTAACAACAAAATGCAAAAAAATACATGGAAAAAGTCGAATTAACTGAAATGGTTCGTTTGTCCAACTATCTTTGTATCAGGTATGGATAGGAGAGTGGATGTAGGCGTATATGCTTTAGGTTAGTATATGTAAAGTGGGTGTTAAGATTTGGCTAAGTGTGTTACAGTATAATTATTTATTTTTTATTTTTTATTTATATATTTATATATTTTTCATTTCTGCAACTCAATATTGGTGTAGACAGAAAGTAGCGCAAACGAAGGGGACAGCTAGCCATTTTAAATTCCCCCCTCCCCAAAAAAAAAAAAAAAAAAAAAAAAAAAGCTAAAATGTCTAATTCATCCTTGCCATGTCAGACAAAACATGCATAATAGAAAAAAAGAAAAAAAAAAAAAAAGAAGCCAACATGAATCCTGTGTGAATCCCATGACAGATTAAGTGGCCAAATTTTAACCTGAACGTTCATAATTTCCCTTCTCATATACGCATAAAGTGTGCATTTTTTTTTTTTTTTTTTTTTCCCAATTTGTGCAACCCTTTGGCTAGCTACTATTATAACACAATTTTTCATCCTACGTGTGTTCGTGAACATTTTGCCGTATCCCCTTTTTGGATGCATTTAACTGTATTATGGTACTTCATTTGGAAAGAAGTGTAAGAAATTATTTTTAACTAATGAAGACAACGCAATTTATGAGTGCCTCTTTCGTCGATCTATATGTAACATAATGGGTTGGAACGCGCCCTTATGTGGCAAGCATAATTGTGCTTACTCCTTTTCTTCAAGAAAGGGGCTTCCCTCAATTGCTTCACAAATCAGGAAAAAGTTCCTTTAAATTGTACGAACAGGTGGTTACCATTTTGTAATTAAATTTTTTTTTTTTTTTATCAACTCTTAAGTCAAGCTTACTTTTGTCTCCTCAGTTGCAAGGCACGTTCTACTATTCTCCTGTCCTGTACTGCCCTCCCCACCACACACGAGTACATACTTCTTTATTCCTCATTTTTGATCTAGTTCATTCATAATGGGGAAAAATTCTACCGCGTAAATAGAAAGTCAATCTCCCTTCCAAGGTTCGCCGAAAGGGAGGCATTCGTGTTGGTATAAGTTGTGCTTCACAAACGGGTTGCTGCGAAAGTTGGGATGCGGTAAAAATTGGCAACTGGAATGAACGCCACTTCCAAGTGAGGAACTAACCAAATAGAAAAAAAAAAAAAAACAGTAAAAGAAAAGGTAACTTTATCGGTAATAGAGTTATTTACCGCTTAGGAACATTTTTCCCAGTTGCACAGAAACCAACCTGAAGTGTGTGAGGGATGGCAATTTATGGAGAACAAAATTTGGCAAAAGTGGAATTGGGAGAATTGGTGCATTTTTCCTGTTGAGACGACTTGTTCATATGGGGTGGAAAAAAAAAAAAAAAAAAAAAAAACACGCAAAGGTGCAGTGGAAAAAACGAATGCAGAGCTCTATTTTGGAAAACGTGATATAAAGGAAAACAGATATATTTAGTCCATTCCACCCGTGACACCACCGCTCTATTAGATTTTTTCTGCAAACTTTTCTCCCTATTTTGTTCGTCCTTTTCTGGGTAAGGGAAAAAAATGGATTTGTACATTTCGCATCATTTTACACACATTTATAGGTTAATGAAATGAAGGCTATTTTAAAAAAAAAAAAAAAAAAAAAAAAAAAATGATTTTCCCAAGGGGGTAACCAAATTAGGGGTCATCCCCACAGTGCCTACAACGACACAACTAGCGGGCCCCAGTGCACTGTGATCACATAACTGAACGAAGGGCACACGATCAACCTAAGCACTTGCGTTTGGAGTGTTCTGTAAAAATTGTGATAATTCTGTTCCTAAGGAATAATTCGGCGGATCATTGCTTCTCCATGGGGGGGGGAGATTTTAACCGAAAAAAAAAAAAAAATAATAAATAAAATAGTAACAATAAGCATATGGAAGTCCCGTATATGGTTTCATTTACCATGTAGAAGTACCCCCAGGGGTAATAGGTGCACCCCAACCAAGCACGGCTAGCAGGGGAAGGTAAAAGAAATTCCCGAATTTACTACAGTAATAGGGAGTTCCCGTCGCATGAAAGCGTCAACGGTTTGAAGCACCTCGGAGTAGCTAGCACACTGTGAAGGCAGAACAGTGACAATATATTTTTTTACCTTTCAAGGGGTGTAAATAAAGGGTGTAAAGGGGGAAAACACACAAACACACACACACAAATAAATAAATAAAATAATAAAAAATAACACAACGCCCTCTGCGGCCATCTCTCCATCCTGGAAAAATTACACAAAATGAAGGATGCAACTTGGCACCATAATGTTCGCCACTGTTACGTAGATAATATCCCCTTCCTAAAAAATGTAGAAGGTCCACACAGATTTAACATAAAGGACCAAGTGGAGAAATACGAGAGGAAGAAAAAAAACATAAAAAGAGAAATATATAAATTTATAAGTGGCATAGGAAAGGGATATAAGCCAAGACATCACATGAATTATAACCTTGGCGTTCTATGCAGAAAATCTACATCCCATTTGAATATGTCATCACTGAGCACTCAATATGGAGGTACCATAAATGGATATGCAGGCGAAGTCCAAAGAGGGTGTAGCATTTTTAAAAAGGGAAGGAACTATAAAAAGAAAATATCCCTTTACAGGGATTACGAAAATGAAGTAAATTTGGGGGGTCATAATTTTTTATGGAATTCAGATGCGTATCACGAAAGCAGATATCAGAATTACCTTCATATGTTTATCAAAAGTAAGGAGTTGGATTATTCATCCATTTTTGATGAGTACAACTATAGACGACGGGTACCCGCTTTTGGAATGTTCCAATCAGACGGGCATTCACACTTGGGGGGAAGGAAGTTGTATCGGGAGGTTCACCAAAATAATTATAAGGGTAGAGTAGGACCACGTTGGAGGGATTCAGGTGATGGATTTCCTACCTGTGGGGTTATAGCCTCTGGACTTTCTTCCCCAGGGAAGAGCATGAAGCTCGGTGTGCAAAAACGGGCTATGCACAGACAGAATCGAAGCAGTCACCAAAGAAGTAGCAGCAGCTGCTCGAACGAGTCCACAAAAATCATCGACCAGTTTGTGAAAAGCATCGAAAGGAATCATTCAGGGGAAAAGGAAAAAGGAGAAAATATGGATTGGAAAAAAGTAAATTTTTGCGCGGTCCTCTCAGAGAATGACCCCCTACACGGAATGAGCATCCCAAAATCGAGTATCCCGAACTGCTACTCAATTACAAGGAAGGATAGTAAAACCCACGGCGATTATCAGGAGGCCTCAACGGTGCTCTTACAATATGAACAGATAGTTAAGGACAACAGAAAAATGTTGAATCTACTGCAAAGAGTGATGCACCAGATTGAAATGACGGGCAGTAGTGAAATAAATAAAAAAATTGAAAAAGGTATAATTATGTACTTGAAGAAAGTCGAAAGGATGATGAGAAAATATAAGGAAGCACTGAAATGTGATGATTTTAGTAAAAGTAGAAGACTGTATCGCCATTTCCGGACCAACGAAATTGTCATGCTAAGATGTGTATTGAACTATGTCATCGACCTCATGCGCCATGTAAAGTATGAGTGCAAGGATCTTCGTCGGGAAATCGAGCGAGAAATTTGCGAGGTGGAGCTGGCAATTTGGCAAACCCTCGGGCAGTCGCCCCCCTCCATGAGACACTCGGCCTGATGTGCCATTTCTCCGTTGGTTCGTAATTTATTGGTTCGTTAATCCTTTTTTTTTTTTTTTTTTTTTTTTTCTCCAAGTGTGTGCACGTGCATGTTGTTGTTGCACATATACTGTTGCTTGTGTGTGGCCCATTTCGGAGTTAGACTCATTCGGCAAAACGACATAAGGCAAAAACTTAAAAAGAAAATAAACTGTGGAACAAATGAAAAACTTAGTATCTTCGAACTGTTCGAGTTAATTCGTGTCGAAAAAGCTGGAGGAGAGAAAATAATAACGACGTGGAGAGGTTAAAAAAAATATAAAAATAAAAAAGGTGCCCATAAATGTGTTATTCTTTTCGTATAATTAAAAAAAAAAAAATTATATTATTTGAAATGGAAAAATTAAACAAAACAAAAAAAAAAAAAAAAAAAAAAAAAAAATAGCAATTGCACTCGTAATGGTAATAAAATTGTGAAAATAAGAATAACTATACGTACGTACAGGAACGTAAACGCGGGAAATGTAAGCTGCGCTCTGCTCCAATTGTTCCGCTTCGTCCGTTGGGTGATGGATGCCCTGTCCCATTTTCTCACTTCACATTTTCGTTTTTACTCACTGCTCCCTCATGTCATTTCTCCAATAAGCTCTTTCAATTCTTCGTCATCCGACTGCACAAGAGTGGGGGGGGAGAGGGGGATTTTCCATTTTTTGAATATCCAATAAAAATATCGCGCACAGAAGGCGTTCACATTTTGACGTATCACGGATGATTAGGTGATCACTTACCTCCTCGGTGGTCTTATCGATTAGCTGTTCTCTGGCCTTCACATTCACAAGGTGGTTATCTGTGGGGAGTAAAAATTGGGGCCAAATATTTTTATGGCAATCCGAACGTTCAAATGTGTAGAAAAACATGAAGCTGAAGGATTGCGAAATTGCGGTGTGTGTACCTAAGGGAAGGTCCGGTATTTTATTAACTGTAGCAGCTGGTGGGGGAAAAAAAAAAACAAAAAAACAAAAAAAACAGATAAATTTGAACAAAAAAAAAAAAAAAAAAAACTAATTAAATTAACAGAGGATAAATCAAATGAAGATTACTGAGTTTTTCTTCCATGGTTTGTTCCTTCAGTAGGTCAAGCTCCTTGTCAATTTCGTCCTACGGGAATGGAAAATTTTGAAATGCATAAGTTGGGGAGGAGGGACACAAAAAAAAATATGTTGAACCACATGGAGAACTTATCAACAGGTTGAAAATTTTCTGCAAGCCATGCAACATTCACGAATGGCCAATTACCTCGTCCACATTATTTAGCAGGTTGAAGGAGAGGGCCTGGTTTATCTCCTCCTGGATATCTTTATTTTCTTGAATCGTATCGATAATCTTTTCCACTTTCTGCGTATTTCTGCATAAAAAAAAAAAAAAGGGGATAAGCGAGAGGGGGTGGGGGTGGGGGAAATAAAAGAAAATATAATTTCTTCCTGCATAATGTTGTGGGTAGTGTTTTTTCCTTTTTATGCGTGGTGCTTTGGCTTGTCTAGACAGGGGCAGGTCTCACGACGATGTGCCTTCGCCCAAGCATCCGTCCGAACATCCGATGATGAGTGTGCAGTCTCACGTACATTTCATTGTTCAGTTTTTTATGCGTGTTGGCTGCATAAGACAAAGCGTTAACTGCGATTTTGTGTAAATGCATATTCTCCAAATTGATCATGTTGTCTTCCAGGGTTAGACGATTATTTAAAATGTTCTCTATTTCCTGTTCGTACAATTTTTTCCTCTTTAATAATATTTTGGCATTGCTCATTTGGTTTTGCTCCACTTTCTGTTTCGCTTCTATTTCAAGTTGCTAAGGAGGATGGAAAGGCGTTGTGGGGAAAAATGGGGGGGAAAAAAAAAAAATTAGATAATGAAACACACAACAGAAACGTGCACTGCGCTGACTACGCCGGATGCGCATCTGTAGAAGCTCATGTGTCTACGAGAATATAAATTTGGATGGTCACCTTTTTGTGGTTACCTTAATTTTCTTTTCCACCTGCACCTGCTTCTTTTCGAGAGCATCTATTGCTTCTCTATTTTTCAAGATGGCTTTGTATATTTCGTCCTGTAGAAGGAAACCATGGAGAGGGTGGATTGCATCAAAATGTCATATAGTGACGAATAATAAACATGAAATAACATCCATGACAAACAAAATGGGACAAACGGAAAGGCGAGTGCCACAGAGAACTACGCAAGTCTTACATTGTTCTTTTTTTTATTGTCGAAGCATTCGGAACTGTTTTTCTTTTTACCAAACCAAAATCTCATCTTAAAAAGGGCAAATGTGTACTCTTATGCGCTACGGAAATTCTGGGTAAGGGTTGTAAAGGCGGCGGAAAATAAAGGAAAGCACAAGGGAGAAATAAAAAAAAAAAAAAAAGGAGAAAAAAACAGATAAGGAAAAAAAAAAAAAAAAAAAAAATATATATATATGTACGTATGTAGTACACTTGTTGATATTCTGCAGGAGTCAACACTCATCAAAAAAAAAAAAAAAAAAAAAAAAAAAAAAAAAAAATCACAATTCAGTTGATTTTCAAACGTTACAGATCTGGGTCTCGTCGTATAATTCTTCTTCCCATAATATTAACATTCTGTTCAGTTCATCATTTAAGAAAAATGGAACAATGAAAAGATGTGCATGGATGACAATTAAATGTGCTCAACAAAAAAATTTGCAAAATTGTGATTAGTCGTTATATTTCCCCGTAAGTGTAAAATTTGGAAAAAAAAAAAAAAAATTTAATGGAAGGTGTAAGTTTTTTTAAACATTTTTTTTTTTTTTTTTACTCCCGGAGGGGGAACCAAGTTGCGCAAATTGTCACAATAATGTTCTTCATTTTTTTACACAATGAATTAAGTGTATCCCATTTTGTATGAATTTTTTTTTTTTTTTCTTACTTTTCTATGGAATGTTGTTTTGCAACTGTTTTGTTTGTTTATACCTGGATTTATGGTCATGACAAAATTTTCTGGCCTATATAGTGACATGCGTATATCTGGGCGGGGGTTGTGGACATGCGTGGACGCGCTGACGGCTTCACACCACATACAGACAGTGCGCATGCCGCCGATGTACGGTACAAGCGTAGAGCGAGAATAACTTTCCCAAACACCATACTGTGTCATACTAAAAGGGGGGGAGGAAAAAACTGTCATCCGCTTAAGATGTTAGAACAGCCGCAACACTGCGCGATTAAAAGACAAAGACAGGGGAAAAAAACATACTTTAAGATTTCCATGCCGTTACGATAGTTCATAAACGATCTCAGGAGCTTTTGCGCGTCTTTTTTTTCCCCCCCAAAAGAGGTGGCAGAGAAAAATACAAACACGTTTCAAATGGACAAAGGGGGAAAACAAAAAAAGGACCGCATCCTTAATTGTTACCATTATGCCCGCCGTTGTATTTGATTTTTTGCAATTCCCCTTGGTCCTTATAAAAACGGTAATTGCCGAAATAGGATTGATGAACGCATATGCATCAAGGGAAATATATGCTTCTTAAAATGTTATGCGGTTTTCTTTTTATTTTTTTTTCTTGCTTTTTACCTGGCGTGGGAAACAAAAACCTGTGGGTAACCCACCACCAAGTAATACCAATTTCGTAATGCATATAGCGTCACTAACAAGGTTTTTTTAAATGTCGAATGGTAACTTAGCGGAATGTTCGTGGATCATTATCAAAAATGAAGAATAAAGAAAAGAAGGATAAACAGGGGGATAGTTTCTTACATAAAGGTTGTTAACATTGTACGGATTGAACAGAACGTTAATATGACGTCGTGTTTCTTGACGAGGGGGGAGCAACGGAAGATAATTCTCCATCACGTTAAGCCAACACGTATGCAGACATTCCGGGCGACCCCATATGCATGATCATGCGGGATGGTATTTAATATATTAAAACTTAACCACGCGATTTTCCTCCAAAAAAGGGAATTCCCATGTGCACACATATAGTAGCATCATTTAAATGATTTTATCTGTGCAGCTTTGTGAAGTATATGTAGCCGCAGTTCATTCGACATTTTGGCTAATGAGCCCCCCCAGGGGTGTATGGCTTACATGCATATTTATAACTACACAGAGGAAGTGCATACATTTTGGAGCTTTTTTCGAAGGGTTACACAAACTGATCATATATGTTCCTACACACATGTATACACTTGATGTGTTATATTTTCACCTGACCTGTTCATATATATGTTTTTTTAATTTTGAAAAAGCTACCTTATTTGAGAGCATAAATGGTACGAGCCGGGCATTTTTTTTCTTTCAGAAACAGCTAAAAGGGATATTTATAGGGAAAAGTTTTTTTTTTTTTTTTACCACATTCGGTGAGTCCGTTTTGCACTGTTTTTTTAATTTCCAAATGTCTCCATAAATTTTGTGAAAGTGTCCCTGGGTTGAACAGAAGAACGAAAATTTTGGTACTTTTTCCGCCGTTATTTTGTTCGTGTGCATGGCGAGGAGGCAGGAACACCGGGGCACGTAGCGTGTACGTACGTTCGGTGATCTTGTATCTGCCCTAGCGGTAATGTCATATGTGCGTGAATAATGTACGTATAAATACTTATGTATTATACATATTACAATATCACGCGTGTTACATCACACATGCGCGGGCGCGCATTAGCACTTTGAGCGCAAGATATATGATGAAAAAATAGGCGTGCAAATTTTCGCAGAAAGGGGGGGGGTCATAACCGCGTGTCGGTGAAAAAATGCTGAACTGGGAAATATCCGTTTTAAAAAAGTGATACCTCCCGAGCCGTGTTAATGTCACATTTTGCTGCTGACTATTTTTAGCGCTTGCCGCTTTTGAAAAGGCACAAAACTGGCGTATATATGCTCGCAAAAATTATGTTCGTAAGTGCAGCAAGCGTGCAAAATTATATATATTTAAGCAAATGTGAAAATATATATATACAAATATAATATAAATATATATATAAATAATTTTCTATATATATATGCATATATTTTTTTTTTTATGCGCATATATTGCGCCACTATCATCAACGCGGCAGTACGCACAAAAATGACCCAATCTTTTTTTGCCAATTTATAAGAAAGCCATTTGCCGCAAAATTGCAATTTTTTTTTTTTTTTTTTTTTGTCGACCATCGACATGCAAATAACTTTTTACATTATTCACATGAACGGTCAGAAAAAAAAAAAAAAAAAAAAAAAAATGAAAGCAAATTGCGAATGCGCAAATAAATGGCAAGCGCAAAATGATATAAAACCCGAAGTTAAAATTTTCGTTTCAAAATAAATTTCGTTCAATTTCGTCATCGTTCATCTTCGCATAAAAAAATTGCATTAAAAAACTGCAATAAAAAAAAAAAAAAAAAAAATGCCATAACGCAAATTTTCATTTTTTATTCATTCACTTCAATTAAATCGCAAAACGTTTAACGAAAAGTTTATAGATAAAACTATACGCGAATTATTCATTTTGAAAAAATAACTTTTTTTTTTTTTAAATCGAAAAAAAAACCTCTATTGTAAAATAATTTCATCATCGTCATCATCCATCCATTCATCTCTTTTTTTTTACAATCATACAAAAAATAAATATAAAAAAATAATCGAATAAAATACCAGTAATAAATCAATACCATTGAAATATAATATAATTATCGCGTTAATCCTTACTTTTCCAGATTCCACTCATTTTGCGTTATGTTTACTTAAGTATATCATTCACCAAACCATCGTTACAAATACAAACGAAGAAAACCTTCCTCTTTTTTTTTTGCTTTTTTGCTTCACAATTGTATTACATAAAGATATATCCCATTTTTGCGCCATCAAACCGCTAGCTATATTCTTATGCCCGTTGTTTTATTTGCGTATGCTTTCTCTTTTTAAATTATAAAGAAGTACCTTTATTTAATATTACTTTAGATTTATACTTACCAGTAAATAAAGCAGAGCCGCACTCCGTGAGTTTTGTTTTTTTCATATCGTAAAATTTTACAATTCAAAACCCCCCACCTTTTGTTAAATTCGTATATAAAGCTTGATGAACCTCGCTATACAGAATCTTGGTATTAATGACCCCTTCACAAATGAAAACATTGTTGATGAGGGGAATGGTAAACCTAGTACTACCAATTTAATACGTAAGTTTGAGAGGCCCGCTATACACCACAGCGCACCATGTTACGCGCCATGTTACGCGCATAGTACGCATGTTGAGATTAGTCCACCCCCCCGTGCTCATATATGTGCGTGTTGATGCCTTTTGCATGTTTTGCCCCGCACGTGAAGAGGTTGTATGGAATTGTGCTATATCCGTATTTAGAAGTGCACCATCGCGTGCCCTATTTCCACACAAAAGCCATCACCCTCATGTGTGAACAAATTGTTCTACTGTTATGTGCATGCACGTCGTAACGGTTCCGCTACGGGTGTTTCGTTGTGCATCGATTTGATATGGTTCTTTTTGTTCTGGATCGTTTCGTTGCCTTTATACTTTTGTTTTTTTTTCCTGTACAGTGGAAAGAAGCGTACATTCGACGTGCACCATTTCTGTGAATGTACATATATACACTACTGAACTTTCATTTGCATTTTTGCTATACAACGCCCTTATATGAAACAATCACCTTCCTTTCTCCCCACGCAGATATCAGAAATCAACAAAGAAATGGTAGAAAGAGCGTTACGACAGTGCAAGGATTAGGAAAAACTTATGATTTGAAAAAGATTGTTCGAGCCTTAAAAAAAGTAAGTGCGCAGTGAAAAGGGAAAAAAGAAAATAATGAAATAAGGATGAAGGGAAGGAAGAAAGGCGTGTGGGGGAGAGATGGTAGCGGAAGTGATCAATCCCCTTGATTGAGAATTCGCCGAACATCGCCACATTGCTTAACCGCACTGCATAACCGCGCTGCATAACAGCACTGCATAACCACACTGCAGGTGTATTCATTATTCCCCTTTTGGTTCTTCCTTTTCGCCCCTCGCCCCCCCTTTGCAGGAATTTAACTGTAATGGAACAATCATAGAGGATAGTGAACATGGTTCAATTATTCAACTGCAAGGAGACAAGAGAAATAACGTTAAAGACTTTTTAATACGAGAAGGAATTTGCGCAGGAGATCACATACGTATACATGGAGCTTAAATTCTGCGACCCGTTCTTTTTTTTCTCATACATATTTTTATGAAGCCAATATATGTATAATATATACACACATATGTGAGAAAAAAAAAAAAAAAAAATAGCAAAATTGAAAAATAAAAAAAAAAATAGCAAAATTGGAAAAAAAAAAAAAAAAAATAATATAATAAAAAAAAATAATATAATAAAAAAAAATAATAAAAAGGATAGTAAGAAACCATTGTCACGCGTAGCACTACAGAAACCACTCGAGAGACAAACAGTTCTGTGGAGTAAATGGAGTCGATGATTGAATGATCCAAATAAGGTAGAAAAAAAAAAAATAAAAAAAAAATAAAAGAAGAAAAGAAAAAAAAATGTACATATCGCACAGCCAGTAATAGCGGTATATCATATAAAAAAAAGGAAAAGGGAAAAAGGACCCTAACGCTAGCCAGTGTTGCCATATACGTAAAAAAGAAGTAGAGAGCCATCAAGTATGAAGTGTTAGAAGCAAGTAAAGCAGAAAACAGAGTAACTTCCATGCCAATGATAGAAGAGTGAGAGGAAGGAATTTGCATGGGGAGAACATCATATGAGAAATTTTTAGGAAAAAAAGATTACTTTAACAGTCTTGCCAAATAGGATTTGTTCATAATTGGGATGTAATCGTATGTGTGTCTCTGTATGGATATATATATAATTTCATACATATACATATGTGGAAATATGCCTGAACAGTAATTTTGTATATATAGGAAAAACTTTTACGAAGGTACACGCATTTTTTTTTTTTTTCCTCTTTTTTTTTTTTTTTTTTTTTTTTTTTTTTCTTCTTTATTTTTGCACAAGGGGTGTTGCATGCAAATGTATACTCTCTTGTGCAATGTGTGATGTAAATATTTGCATAAAATGATAAGGTCCATGTATAAAGCTTTTTGTTTTTTTAATGACTTGCGCAAATGAAAGTAAATTAAGAGGTTGAAAAAAAAAAAGAACAATAAAAGAATGAGAAATACCAAGGAGGGAAGTAACAAATCTGCAAGCGAAGAAAAAAGTGGATCAGTTGGAAAGTAAAGGTGTGTGATCCGTTATATAGTATTATATGCGTTGCTACACGGGAGGCCCGATACCTCTTTAGTGTGTCCATTGTGGCGTTTTGGGGTTACTCCCACCTATTCGCTTTAAAAGTTTTTTTCTAGCCTTTGAGAAAAGGGGCAGAAGAATTCATCATCTCCCTTTTTCTTCTCAAAATGGAATAACACTTTTCTCCAGTTGCTAAGTCCAATAAGGAAGGAATGAGAAAGGTGAAGTCTAAATTTTTCTAAATGGGGGTGTACAATATGTATAGTGTACAAATTATGGACCATGTAACGGTGAAGGAACTTTGTGGAGGTCGCATTTTGACCAAGCCCAAAGGGGTAAAAAGAAAAGAGGGAAAAACTCTTATTAAGAACTCATGTCAAAAATTTGTCCCGCCTTTTTGCTAGTTCAAATGCCACTTTCTAATTTTTGTTTGAAAGACCTCCCGCCGACCCGTTGGAAGAATTTGTTTGCCCTGTCCGCTTTTTAGTACATTTTTTTCTCCCCATGGAAAAATATAGTCAGTCTCCCGGGTAACCATTTACATGGCGAAGCAGGAATTCGTTTGTGCTGTTGCGCGCGTAACTTTTTGCCTGTATTTCCGGCAAAGTATGAATAAAACAAAAAAAAAAAAAAAAAAAAAAAAAAAATTCGCCTGAACATTTGGACACGCTTCTGTTAACTTTTCTGTGACATGCGGAGTGTACCTCCATTTGTGCAACAATTTTTGAGCGGCCCATTTCTTTTATCCTTTCCGACCGTGGAGGAGACAACTTTTGTGAAGTGTGATCCGTCCACTTTAGCGCGCATCAATTGTAATTTTTTTGAAATTTTCTGCCTTCATATGTCCAAAAAAGAGTGGAAAAGAATGCCGCGAAAGGGTGATTATTTATGAGGGGTAGGAGTTTTTTTTTTTTTTTTTTTTTTTTTTTTTTTTTTTTATTACCTCTCCCCTGAATGCGTTACGCACAGGTGTTGCAAACAATTGCGCAGAAAATTGGGAAGAAGAAAAAAAAAAAAAAAAAAAAAAAAATACACACATGGGTGTATCTTTGTATGTCCACAGGTGCTATATATGTACATATATAAACACGCGCGTGTGAATTTTTTCCCGTCTGACGCCCTGTTATTCGCACACTAGTTGCGGAAAGGGAGTTACGCAAAGTGGGAAACCATGTGGTACGATAATGAACGGGTCCCAGAGGAAGAGGGGGTGAGTAAGCTACTCGTTGGAAAAACATTCGCCTATTTTCCCAAATGTCGGAATGATGAAATTCGTCATATGCAAGGGGAGGGGCGATACGGAGGGGTAAGCGCGGAGGGCGATGTAGCCTATGGGGGGATTGACAACAGGGTAGACAACATGGACACCGTGGAGAATATGAACGCTGCAGAAAACGAGGGCATCACGGATACGATCGAAGATGTGGAGGATTCGAACAGGGGGGATGATTCAATGAAGGAGGCCAATGGGGATAACATACACAACATTGAAGGAGTGGACAGCGTGTTCTTCGACCAGAAGGAGTACGTACTAATCCAACAGAGATTGGGAAGGACAATTATCCCCCTAAACCCAGAACTACTGGCACAGTCTACAATGGAACAGGAAATAATAGATGGCTACCTGAGTGAAATCCACAAAAATGTAGGTAAGTGTTCCATCCTAACAGAGTATTCCTTTCTAATGCAAGAAATGCCAACGGGAATTTACTGCCTTCCACAAAAAGATAATTTACTAGTATGGGATGTATTCATAATTCTGTATAGCACTGTTTATAAGAACGGAAAATTTAAAGCGCAGATAAGATTAGGAGAAAATTACCCTCATACAATTCCTGAAATATATTTTTTATCCTCTGTTTTTCATCCTTTTATAAATTTTCAAACGGGAAAATTAAATTTGGGAAAGCATTTAAATGAATGGACCCCCAAATGTCATTACATGTCGTTAATATTTCTGTACATGAGAAATATTTTTTATTTACAAGATGAATACAGCAAGGAGAACATCGAAAATGAGGAAGCTTATTTTTTACTGAATAATGATAGGGAGTTGTTTCTTCGGAAGGTTCAGGACAGTGTGCAGATGTCCAATGAGAAACTGTATCAGCAGGTAGACAACTACATGTTTAACTTTTGCGCTGATGTGGATAGCCGGGAAATTACTGATATGATGGAGCGGGTGAAGAACGACTCCCTGTGTAGCAAGAAAGCAGAGGCATTCATACACTGGCTCGTAAACGACTACGCCGGGGGGCCCAGCGGGGAGGTACTCAGTGAGGGTTTACCAAGTGAAGAGGTACTCAGTGATGATTTACCAAGTAGAGAGGTACTCAGTGAGGGTTTACCAAGTGATGAGATACTCAGTGAGAACCACCCACGCGATGGAGTCGAGGAGGGGGGTGCACCTCCGAATGAAGCAATCCCCCACTATGACAACGCCAAGCGTGAGAACCAGAATGACGGAGCAACACCTGTGGATGCTACCGCCGTGCAACAGCTCCGGAAGGACAGAAAGAAGAGGTAACAACATGCAGTAGCGTTGCACACTCGGGTGGTTAAAAGGAAAAGAGGTCCATTGGGAAAATGAAATAACAAAGTAAAAAACATTGTCATGTATTGCACGCTTGAATTAGCAAACGGATAATCAGTCAACAAATGCACGTTTTTAAGGCAAACGGGGGATGATGCCTGCTCGTGGACCTATCACAAGACCAAAAAAAAAAAAGAAGAAAAAAAAAAAAAACACACAAACATGCATACATACATACTGACAGACGAATAAATCGCGTTATGGATATTTGAGTAAAAAAAATTAATTTTTTTTTTTTTTTTTTTTTTTTTTTTTTTTTGTCTCATTCCAATTTGATATTTATTTTAAAATAATTTTTTTGAAGAATTTTATTGCTAACTTTTAAAGGCAACAATTATTTTTAATTACGACTCGGCGTGTCTTGGTTGTCGTTAAAGCTGTGACTTTGAAAGAGACGGTAGTAATATTTCATCTTTTACGCGGCACAAATGGGAGAATATTTCCCCTCTTAAAGAGGCTTTACGATAAGACATATCAGCATGTGTACATATGTAACTGTCTATGTGAGAGTTTATAGCACCTTCTTCGCAGTTTCAAACCATGTAGTTATGCGAGATGCGATTGTGATCATACAAGTTTAAAAGGGGGTTGCCTTCTTATCGGGTTCATTGCACTTTTACCCTTCCAATTAATATTAAACAGGGAGTTGACGTACATTCGGGGAACGTCCAAATCAGATGTGCGGTTGCCACAGAGCAACATTCAAGCAGCCTGTCAGAAAAAAGGGGAGAATAAGAATGGTTATTATAATGTTTTGTTAGAGGGGGGTAGTACGCTCGGAGGGAGATCCGTAAGGATTTAATAAGGCATATGCACAGGTCGATCTGCGCAGTCGAGCGTTCCTACTTGAGGCCAGGATGGCGCACTTGGGGTTGAAGGTAACATTATACGGTGGACCTATACGGAAAGGCGTTCGTAGTGCGATAATTATGTCATTTCGAGAGGGGGAGAGGGTAGAAGTGTCATGACGCCAGGATATTCCTGTTCGAAGTCTTATTCGTCTTATGAAAGTCATTCCTTTGCCTTACGGCCCACTTCTCGCGATGGAATAGGAAAATTTCACAAAAAAAAAAAAACGAACAGGGGGGAGGAGAGAATTGGGAAGAAAAAAAAAAAAAAAAAAAAAAAAAAAAAATGCACACTTTTGTCTTACCCTCATGGCCATACAGAGTTGTCACGTAGTCTCCATTTTCATTCCAAATGTGAATTCCGTTGTCAGTCCAGCCTGAATGCGCAGGGTGAAGGGGAGTGTATTTGGAAGGAGAAAATGGGATGATCGAGAAGTACACCACCTTTAAGCAGGCGGGAACGGAGGTGAACAAGCGTAAACACATACAATTGCAATTCCATAAATGTGCCTATCTGCTTATATGTTATTATAGCAAAATTATCATTCCTTACCTGTCATAATATACTGGCCATCAGGCGTTACAGTCGGTAGAAATAGACTGCTACACAAAATTCCCGTGGGAGGCTCCAAACCACTACTGCCAGTGGCACCAAATTGGTCACACACATTAGCACTTGAACTGGAAGAAATTTTTTTTTTTTTGTGTGTATGCAAATGGCTAGCTGTTGAATAAAAAGAGCTGACTTGTTCAGGTGATTTTTGTGGATATTTATAAGAACATAAAAAATTGCCATTGAGGGAGTCAATTTTGAAATGGTTATTTTGATTAGTCGAGACAATGATAGCTTTGTTATTTGGAGTGAATAACAGGTTTACAATAAATTCGTCTTTTTCCATGTTGTTTTTTAAGCTGGAAATGTGGTACTCCCCACGATCAAGCATTAATAGGTCATAGTAGTGAATTTCCTTCTTCCCATAAGAGGCAACAAATATATTTCCTTCTTGATCAAAGCAAGAAGCGGGCCTTACACAATCAGAATTATATATAATTAAAGGAGAGTCACAGTTAAAATAGTATAGTTTTATGTGTCCATCGTCCGAATTAATTAACATTAACTTCTTACTTTCACTTATGTTGATGCCATTATATTGACAAATGTTTCCAATCTGTGGGAGAGACTTTATATATTTATTTTCCTTGATGTCCCAAAACCTGAGGAACTGTTTGTGCTCCGAATTGTTCGATTTCGTCGAGCAGACAATAACATCATTTGTGCTATTTAAAAAACGTACAACATCCACACCACAATTTTTACTATGTAGCGACTTCACGTTATTCCCTTTTACTAGGCTATACAACGTTATGGAGTCATTGTCATTGGACGTTAACAACAGATTTCCATCGTAACTCCACGACATGTTCTTCGTTAGTGCTTGCTTATACTTGAATGCCCTCAGCACTTGAAAATTCTTTACGGCCTCATCCGTTAATTTTATTTTTTTCTGCGCCACTGAGTTCATCATTTGGCCATCACGCGTTATATACTGGCCGCTTCGTTGCCACTTCTTTCTATCTCTCTTGCATTCCTTTTCCCCTGGGGGGTATATCTTCTGATACCTCTTCTTGGGGAAGAGGGGGGGGGGGGGTCCTCCAATGCCGATTCTCTGCTTATTATCAAACCAGCGGAGCCTGTTCCTTGTCATTCGACTTGCTACGATTTCATGGTGTAAGCGGCCACGCGTGTGTTAGGTCGCTAAGAATGTGCTTTTATGTGCCATTCTATTTTTTTTTTTTTTTTTTTTTTTTTTTTTTTCCCCTTTCATTTTAAAAATTTAGCCGCATTTCGAACGGACTATTTGCATTTTTTTGCACCTTGGAAATTTCGAGCCAGGATTGTGTGCTCGTTTTAGCCTCCTTGGATTGCCGACGATTCGGCTCGTATCCAATCCAATAGGATAGTATAGACGTTCAGCTAGCTCATGCTGCATGTATGTAATAATAAGCTTGTCGATTTGTTCAGATCAGGCTAACCTGTGCATATTGTACCATGATTTATTTTTATTTTGTTGCCTTATGATCATGCTACTTCAGGGATGTTCAACACGGTACGACTTTTTGCCTATTCGTTCTTTTGCCGGTACGAAAAAGTAATCTATAAGAAGGCAATGGAAAGGAGGCGTTTTGCCCCCCTTCTGTTGCACCTTCTTTTACTGCAAAGCGGTAATGAACAAAATGTACCATCGGTTAAAAAGTTTGAAAGTATTTTTATGACATATGTTCGTCCATTAGCGGTGAACAATTCAACCGCCTATTGCGAATGATCATTTGGGTAGGCATCTCTCATAGGGGGAAGGTAAAAAAAAAAAGAGACTCGTAAATAAACAACTCTGGTCCAAAGAGCAACACCCATTTTATGAGAGTACAACAGAAAAAAAAAAAAAAAAAAAAAAAAAAAAAAAAGTGTCCATTGTTCTTAACTTCATTTTCTTCCAGCAGTTAACATTTTATCAAGTTGTAAACAAACAAAAAAAAAAAATTGCCTAATTATTATGAAAATACGCATAAATAAACAATGCATGAAAAATGGCACGCTTAAATTCCCCCAGTAGACAGAATTAATATTTTTAAAATGGGCAAACGGCCCCACAGTTTAAAAAAGAGGCATTTAAAAAAAGAGAGCATCTGCAAGGGGATTGGTGTACCTTATACAACATGAAGCATACACACACACAAAAAAAAAAAAAAAAAAGGAGAAAAAAAATGAAAAAAGGAAACAAGAAAAGTAACAAAAAAACAAGGAAAAGAAAAAATTAAAACGAGAATTCTTCACGCTTAGAATAAATAAAAGGCAAAGAAACGTGACATAGAAATCACTCCAATCATAACTATGTAATCGGAAAAGAAGAAAAAAAAATTATACGAAAAAAAAAAATTACCCTCTTGTGTAAAGTAACTACGTGGGGAAATGAGTAAGCATTTGTTAATTACGCGCAGCCGTGGCCAAAAGAAAAAAATATAAAGAAAAAATAAAATAAAAAAAATAAAGTGAAAAAAGAAAAAAAAAAAAAAAAAAAAAACGAAAACAAAAACAAAAAGTAAAACCAATGGAGAGACAACACAAGTTCACGTGAATTTAAAAAGAGTCGGAGAAAATAAACATATGGTAAACTCACATTTGCGAATTCAAAAAGGTAAGAAGAAAGTAGACGCCCATGCGGATGATGATGTATCCACGCTGAACCGAATAGGCCGAAAATCAAAACAGAAGATACCTCTCATGGTGCAGCAGATATTCCACCATCCAGTGGAAATAAAAACAAAATAACTTGGGCTTCCACAACAATCCTGCTATAACATGTCTAGGTGCAAGATGGGATGGCGAAAAAAAAGGGATTACCGCGGGTAAAGAATCAGGTTGACATCACGCCCATCCATTGACCCTACGCTGTACTTGTACGTACTGTTACAAACATATAACTTGGGATTGCCTCCTCCGAGGTTATCCCTTCCTTTTCACGAGCACAATTTTTTTCTTAGGCTTGCCAGACGGAGGATCAGCAAACCCTTTAAATAAATCACTCTTCTTCATTTCTGTATATGACATTTCGTTCATACTCTTCCCATAATGAGGCTTATCGTAATTATAATTTTTTCCTCCGGCATCTCTATTTTTGGTTTTCCCGTATAGATATCTGGCGATGTTGGGGTTATCATCCATTTGGTTCTTCACCTCATCCATATCATTCGAGAAGTTGGACGTGGATGCTGCATGAGGAGGGAGAGATACGAAGTATGTTGTGTAAGTCAGATTGCATAGGTGCACGCGGGTTCATTCCTTCGTGTTAGGTTTGTCCACCATAGGAGGGTAACTCCTTTAGGTTCCCTTTTTATATCGACTAAACGGTGGATTAATTTTGCGAAAGAGCATACAAGTGCATGCAGAACACGCGCTACTTACCACTAGTTTCCTTCCTATTCGTATGCACTCTTATTTTTTTTTTCTTCTTCTCGTTTAGGTCATACAAATCTGAGGGGTCAAAAAATAAAATAAAATAAAATAAAAATAAATTAGCAAAAGGGGGGGAGAGTAATGATAGGAATAAGTAGGTCTTCACAAAATGGGAGTGCACACACATGTGTACCCACAAGGCGGCACACCCGGACACAAATATATCACGAATGCTCGAGTCTGGCTCCCTACTTGAGGTCTTCGAATACATCTGGTTGAGATCCAATTCCTCGTCAAAGCTGCTTGTCTGGCTGAGTTCATTCGTGTCCGAATACTTTTCCTGCATGGCCGGATGTGCCTTCTCATTATTTCTAGTTTTTCTAGCAATTTCTCTACTTATCTCCCTCTCCATTTGTCTTTTCATCTCGCGTTCCCGTTCTCTTTCCATTGCTTGTTCTCTTTCCATTTCCCGTTCCCTTTCCCTTTCCCTTTTCCTTTCCATTGCCCGTTCTCTTTCCATTGCCCGTTCTCTTTCCATTGCCCGTTCTCTTTCCATTGCCAGTTCTCTTTCCATTGCCAGTTCTCTTTCCATTTCCCGTTCCCTCTCATTTTTTTCATCCCGATCTGCCTCTTCCTCCGCTTCAGCACTGCTCATGCGCTCCAATCTCTTCCTTCGGGTTTCTACTTTTTTTTTTTTCTTCTTCTTCCGCTCTTCCTCCTTCCTCTTCCTTTCCTCCTCTTTCCTCTTCTGTTCCTTCTCCCACTCATTAATTTTCATCATGTACGACATCTTCCGTTCTAACTTCTCATTCTCGAATAGTTCCTTTTCCTTTTCGAGCTTCATCTTCTCATCCAGAAGCATTTGCTTCTCCTTCTGCTCCCTTAGCATTTTCTGTTTCTTGAATTCCTCTTTTTCTCTCTCCAGCTTTTCTATGTCTTCTTGCAGTTTTTTCTTCTCCTTCTCAAAGTAGTTGTTCGATTTTATTAGCTTTTCGAATTCTAGTTGGTTTTTCTCCTTCACCGATTTGCCCTCCTTCTCTTTCTTCTTCTCTTTTTTTTTTTTTTTTTTCATTTCCTTTGTCTCTACTCTTTTGTCCATTCTACAATCAGTAGAATCAGCAGCTGGGGCGTCCTCCTTCAGGCTCACCACTGGGATATCATTCTCGGGTGCTTCCTTCGTTATTTGGTTACCCCTTCTTTCCTCTTCTGGTGATCGATACACACCTTCTTCAGGTTCATTTTCATTTTTGGTGGAACCCCCTTCTTTCACGTGGGTTAAACTTCCTTGTGACTTTCCCATGGGAGTGTCCTGGCGAGGGTTCTCTTCCTCATTTTTTCTTTCTCCATTTCTGCGACTTCCCTCTTTTTTCACCGCAAGCAACATATTGATTAAGTCAACTGACTTTTTTAGCTTCTTCTTTTTAGAACCTCTGTCTGTGTTTGGTGTGGATTCTATCTGTGCCGCTTCTTCATTGGTGTGGGTGTGCATCAGGTCCAGGTATAGGTCATCCTCCTGAGTGTTCCCTTGTGAAGGAGCCTCTTTGTTTGTTGAACCAATTTTTACGTCTATCTCCCCCAAAGTGTCCTCCTTTAGTGTCTCTTCCAGGTTTTGTTCTGCTAGCGCGTCAGCATCTTCGTGGTTTTCTTTTTGTTTCTTTCTGGCATTCTTTATTTCTGCCTTTCTCTGTGCCTACGAAGTTTGGAGAGGAAAGTACAGGATCATCACAAGGGTGTAAATTCAGCCATTTTTGCAATAACGTTTTGATTTCCCAATCGCGCATCTGTGTTATATACAGATGTGGGAGAAAAACACTTTAGGTTGGAAAAAAAAAAAAAAAAAATAAAATAAATATTTCGTTTTCATAGGCCATGCTTTAGAACCACAGCCTCTGCTGGACCATTCCATTCTACTCACCTTCTCCTTGACGATTTCCATTTTGCGTAACTCCCTCTGCGTTATCTTTACACAGGTGATGATGTAGATATAGGCGGAAATAAAATCTCCGGGAAGGCTATACAAGCAGACAGCTAGTGAAAGACATAGGGATCTATCCCTAGATTCTAAAATAGCTAGTGTGCTAATAAGTTTATCCGAAATGAACTTAGATTTACACGTGTTAAAATGGTATGGAAATCCAAGAAGCCTATGGCTCTGTGGAACTTTATAATAGAGTGCTTTTTTCCAGTCTTCAATTTTTAGTTTAGCTAGTAGTGCGTCTTCTTTTCGGGACGTATTCAATTGGTGCAGTAACTCTAACCCGACTTGCAAAAATAGCTCTAAAGTCTCATCTCGGTTCCATCTAGTGGACAAGTTCCGAGAAGCTCTATAAATATTTATATTTTTTTCAATATTTCCCCGAAGTTCTTTTGCTAGCCTATCCAATTCCATATCTTCTATCTTGTGCGAATAATTCTTTATGGTGAAGCAGGGTTGTATGCTGTAATCAATGGAAGAGAAGGGAAACCATAAGTCTACCTTCCAGTAGTCGTACCAAATATTTAAAGGATTCGGATCTTGTAAATTAAGAAAAATATTTTTATTGTTAAAAATTAGATCAATAGTTTTGTATGGAATAGATGGTCCCCCGATAGGAATATCAGTTACTCTGTTATTAAAGAGTTCTTTAATTTGTCTTTTTGTTTCTTCTTTTATTTTATTAACATCATTTGTATTGATTCCATTTTTTTGCAAAAAACCATGTCGTAAGTGGGATTTATACTTTGACTCACATAACTTTATTTCCAAACTTTTTAATTTGTTCACATCACTAAATCTTTTTTTTAAGGTATATACATTTCCTGTAGTCGTTTCCCAAAATTTGATTATTCCATAATTTTTCTCCTCATTGTATTCGAAGGTTGAGACCCATGCATGCTTTTGATTATCCCACAGGGTTCCAAAGCAGACAAATGATATAACTGGGATGCCTAAAAATAAACTACAGAGTAGTAGACTATGATCTAGGGCATTTCCCCCTTTTAACTGTAGTGTAAAATCTGGTGTAAAAGCGATATTATCCTTCTTATGGATAAAAGGTATACATCTGACATAATGAAAAATAGCATTTGTGGATTCTGCACCATAGGGAGATTTAACACTTGTAATTAGGGTTGGAAGAAAGTGACTTTCTTTTCTTTGATTTAATAATTCGTAATTAAAAAAACGCTTGGTCTTATATATATCAGTACATCCTTCTGGAATTCCTTTAATCGTTTTAAGTACCTGAAAATATAGTGCTTTCAGTTTATCGTACTTTTCCGCCAACCTCCTTGGGAAATTTTTTGTCGTATTAAAAATGGGTGGAGCCACCACAGGATTATATTCTCTGTTATTTTCATTTTCACCGTTAATTAACATATCTGGATATGTCCATACGCTAAAATGTATGTTTGAAATTCTTTGATCATCATGGAGGAAGAGTAATTTCTTACACCCTCTGTAGACTACTGTGTCGTATGGCGTCTTGACGTTTGTCTCCAAATCGATGTGTTCCAGTCTGCTCTTCTTCCTTTTAGCATTTTTTTCGTTAAAAAATATTTCATAGGGAGTTATGGATACTCCTCCCACGTATACAATGTCGTCTGCTTTCCCCCAAACATCAATATAGATACGCCCCTTTTTGCTAAAATTTTGGTAATTCACTTGGCTTTTGTGATTGAATCTTAGCGGGATGGCTACTTGGCTGTCATAATTAGGTGATAGCGTTTTCTTTACGGATCGTGTTCTCCTACTCGTTTCGTCGAAGGAAACTTCCACGTAGGTATCCAATTCTTTTACGTTGTCGAGAGTTACTATCTGGTCGATGTTAAATATGTGTATTATTAGATAGGCGTAGCGACAATCGAGGTGGTAAATATCTCCCATTTGTCTGTACCGAGGAACTCTTCCTATTATTACTTTTCCATCCACCGTTCCGAATTTCCACTCTTCCAATTTCCTCTCCCAACCTTCGTACTTGGCTTCTTCAATCAACCAGGGGGGTGCCTCCAGTTGGTGTGTAACGTATGGGTAATCCACGACTCCTTTAAGAGGTATTTGACACGTTCCTATTTCTCGGTTGCTCTTAGGTGCGGACATATCCTCGACTTTTATCTAAGAGGGGAGGGAGAGAAGGGAAATATGAAAAGTTAGAATGCTCCTCAATTCAGCGCGTAATTACACCACATCCTTCCACGCGATAACTTACGTTCAGATAGGACATGTCTATATCCCGAAGAGTGCCACGGAAGTACATCTCTCCTAGGTTCTCCCAAATAGGAAAGCAAATGGCCTTCTGCTCCATGGAGACCAAATTTAATCCTTCATGACCCTTGGGAGTGTGCGTCAAGGTGATTGTAACTCTGGGATTTGGTAGATCCACATTGTTCATGTTTTTGTATGAGACTTGTTCGTTCTCCTCAGCATATTGCATCAAACTGACATTCCGGAAGAACAGATTTTCTAAATTTCTTGCCAATCGGTCATCCTTATATTTGGTACCCGTCTTGTTGTGCTCACTATTTTTATTGTTTCGTTCGGAGTCTTCCGACAAACCACTATTGAAAGAGGAATTCATGCCGATACCATAATCTGTGTCTTTATTTTCGATTTTTCTTTTTTTTTTTTTATTTAACTTTTTCACTTTTACACAGGTTCCTCCTTTACCTTTAGGAAAGAAATGACAACGTCCATTTTTATTAAACCGTTTACCTAGTTTATCTGGATCGTCCTCCACGTACTTTAAGCTCTTAGCTTGTATGTACGTATAGGAGAGCAAATCACTGAATGACCAATTCAGAAATGATAGCTCAAAATCGTACAACTCTTGAAAGTATAGTTGGAAAAAAAGACGACAGCGCTTCACCCGAGTATCCTTCGTATATTTGTACAAAGTCGCTTCATTGTAAATCTGTCCTATTGCAAATGAGAGAAGAGGCTCTTCGTATATACCTTCCAGTTTATTTAAGGTCAGTTGCTTATACTCCCACACCTTTATTCTTAGCTTTTCATTTTCGAGGTCAAGGTACGATCCTCTATACTCAAAGACACTCCTAAAATTCATGTTCTTCTTCTGCTCTGCTGCAACGTTAGACACCACGTGGGTCCTCAGCAGATTCTTCGTCTTTCCTTTTGCGTAGATTTTCATGCTGGATCCTCTCTGCGGTAAGGTGAGAGGGGGGGGTACCAATGGGGATGATCAATTGGACAAGTAATGATATAAGGAATACGCGAGAACACAAGAAGAGGGTGTACCTCCAACTTGATAAATACATGGAAACACTATCCATGTAGCACACCTATCTCCCTTTTGTGGAAGACTTACCTGTATGCGACACTCTTCTCGGTTGCCTCCAAAATCAAAATCGACAAAAGCATTAAAATCACTGTTCATATAATTCTGGATTTGTAAATCCCAAAGAATAACTTTCCACCTCCTGGGATACCCCCAGTGCTTTTTCAAGTCATCCGTATCTCCCCTTTCTTCTTGTGGAGCCTTTAACACCTTGAGGAACTCCTCATATGTGTACTGTGGCGCTCCTAGCATTTCATCGAAGAACGCTTTATCTTCTGCTCCTTCTAAGGAGGGATCCCCCGCTATTGGCGCGTTCGCCTCTGGGTTCTCGTTCGTCTCCGCCTTCTTCGCTTCATCCTTTTCCGCTCCGCTATTGTTTAGGTTTACGATATTTTTGAATTTGTCTAGCATCATATTGAGCGATTGGGAAATGGATGCCAGACTAGCGGTAGTTCCCTTTGTTTGTCCTTCGTCCTCTTCCCTTTTCCCTTAGGGCCTCTTCACTGCTTCGCATCCTTCTCCCCTACTACCCCGTCCATGAAGGGTATCCCTGAGGAGGTTCAAAAAGTTAGTACGTCCAATGTAATTAAAAAGCTTTTGAAAAACGCCAGTCAGTTTAAGGGGCAATTATATTCTCTCCGTTAATACATGGTTTGGATGTATGTTTTAGTGTATGTCTCGTTGTGAAGGAGATGGGGATGAAATCTAGTTCTATCTAAGTGCAGGTGAAGGGGTAGGGTGCTATAACGGCAACTTGTGGGAATCCCTTCACTTGTCCAGTACCAGTCTTTCTTTTCCCTACCTTACGTGAAAAGCTAATGTTACTGCCTAACAGAATGAGTGTGCCTATATAATACGTGCCCATGTAATGCGTGTCGAGAAAATTGCTCGTGTGTACTTCTACAAGCATTTAATGGCGCATCCTTACTTGCACAAATATTTTGGCCCCTTTTTATTTTTCAACTTTTTACAAGGGGTTATTGTTGTAATAGGGCAGCTTGTCTGGGGTGGGAAAATGAAGAAAAGTATTTTTTTTTTTTTTTTTTTTTCTCTTGCATTTCTTCCCTTTGCAGCATATCCTGATTGTGATTTTCCCTCCCCCCCTCCTTTTGATAAAGGATGATAAGTGCATACACAATGGTGCCCTAAAATCAAATGTTTACAGGTGACATGTTTTTCTTTATACATTGGTGAATTGTGCAAATGGGGGAGGGGGATGCCTGTGATGTTCGCATTTGGCAAGTTGGGTAAGGGCTGAGTTATGTACGAATTTTCCCGTTGTACAGAAGAGGGGGAAGAGAAAAGTTGTGCAGGCAGCACGAAGAGAACGCAGAGGTAACGTGATAATGCAGTAGCTATGCTATGATTGCAAAGCAGGTGGAAAATTTACCCCCCTCCCTACTTTGATACAAAGGGAGAGTAAAAAAAGGAGATTTAAAGGCGGTCTGGGTGAGGGGAAAGGTACACAAAATTAGTACTCTGACAGGTGGAAAGAGGAAAGCCGCAAAAGGGATAATACACATACACACACCTGAACGGAGGGGGGGGTGCATAATGTGCAATGGGTAATTTGTATATGTGTACGTCCCTATGCGTCCATGTGCCAGGAATTAATGCTATCGCAGAAAAGATACATACATTACACGCGTGTAGTGATGCGCATATATATATTTTGAAATTTAATAAAAAGGATAAGTTTTTCTTTTTTTTTTTTTTTTTTTTTTTTTTCTTCTCTTTTTTAATAAAGTTTGTGATGTTATTATGCACCTGGGGAGGGGGGAAAAAAAACATAGCCCCGTATAAGGATAAAAGCAGAAGGATGGAAAAAACGAATTCGACAAGGATGCAACGCATGCGGCAGGTGGGTTAGTGGAAATGACCCCGAAGGTAACCACTTATTAGAAGGGGGAAAAAAGGCACACATGGTAGCATAAGGCGAAATGGCGAGGCAAAGGTAACACAAAAAATTAAGCCAAGTGGTGCAAGGAAGATGACACACACACACAAAAAAAAAAAAAAAAAAACACAAACAAAAAAACAAACAAAAAACAAATGAAACTGAATGTAGCATATACACTGGGGGCTTGTACAAACAAAAGGGAGCAAAGACGGCACAGCGTGAAGCGGGTAACCTATCTTTTAACCTTATTTTTCTCGCCTTTTATGTAGTAATACAAATAATAAATGGCGCTCATGGTCACGCCTTCAATCCGGTTGGCATCGTGCAAAGTGCGCGGTCTGAATTTATTCAATTTTTCAATTTCTTCGTTGGACAAGTAGGGAAAGTTAAGCCTACGGGGGGGAGGGGCAGACTAATGGTGATAACGTCGCGATAGGAACACAGGAAGATTTAGCAATGAAATCCGCTTTACCTGTCGTAGGTGACATCAGGCGGGATGACCAAGTCAAAGCTATCCCTAATCTTGTCTACCTCTCTGATCTGTTTAGTCAAGTAGGGAGAGTATTTAACCTCCGCACAGGCAGTTTCCAGGGTGGCACAGTTCAGAAGCAGGTCATAATTCTCGTCAAGAGACAATCCGCAGTGTTTCATTTTATCCATATAAATTGCAATGTTATTTTGTTCAGGCAAAAGTGAGCTTTGTAGTTCATTCCAACCTTGTACCTCCTGTATTTTTTTAAGCAAAATATGGAGAGGGTATTCAACTCCACTTCTGAAAATTGTATATAAGGTATTTATGTTTCCTTTCCGAGAGGTGAATTCTAGATGGGCATTCTTTTTAGCATCAGTTTGAAATGCCTCAACGGAATTCTTTACAAAAATATGCTCTGCATCTGTACCACATGAATCACTTGAATTTTTTTTTTCTCCTTCGTAGGAACTACTCAACTGTAACTTCTTAAAGAGAAAAATGAGTCTATTGACGGAGGCATATTTCTGCCTCAGTATATACATCCTCTCGTCGGATACAATTCCCAACTTATGTGCTATGGGTGTAAGTCTGATGTCGCAGTTGTCTGGTCTCAGGTACAGTCTGTACTCAGCCCTAGAAGTAAACATTCTATAAGGCTCCGTTATACCTTTGTTTATCAAATCGTGAATGAGAACCCCTATATAGCTTTCACTTCTTTTCAAAATTAATTGCTCCTTCCTTTCTTCATCATTACTACGGGAATTTATTGCAGCATTAATTCCTGCGACAATTCCTTGGCAAGCTGCTTCTTCATATCCGGTTGTGCCACAAATTTGTCCCGCGAGAAATAGACCCTTGATATTCTTCGTCTCTAATGTATAATTCAAACACTTTGGATTGACGTAATAATATTCGACATCATAAGCAGGGAAAACAATTTCTGCATTTTCTAATCCTCTGATAGAATTTACAATCTCCTTCTGTGTGTTTATGGGGAAGGCAGAACTTAAACCGTTTGGGTAGATGAGCACGTTGTGAAATCCTTCGGGTTCTAACCAGATTACGTGTTTATTCTTTTCGGAAAATTTTGTTACTTTCTTTGCTATTGAGGGACAGTATCTTGGTCCATTGCCCAGTTTATCGTAGCAATCGAAATCAGGTAACTCGTTCAAATGGGTTCTAACCAACTCGTGGGTTCTTTCATTCGTGTACGTTTTGTAACAGGGTAAGGTTTTGTTCTTATTAATCTTATTGCTGTTTAAGAAGGAGAAATAAAATGGGTTTTCTCTTTCACTATCTTCCCTTTCCAGAGAGGTGAAGTCAATACTACTGATGTGTAACCTCGGCGGCGTTCCCGTCTTCATCCTCTTTATCTCAAACCGATGTTCCCTCAACTGGTTCGAAATACTTTGCGTAGATGATTCCACCAATTGGTCAAAAATGGTCTTGCTCTCTTTTTGTAGCTTGTCATGCGTGGTGTACACTATTCCGTCACTATGGGGGGGGATGCATTTGGCTATAGAACATTCGTGTGGGGGGCTCACCCCAACAGTGCTTATTCCAGTGGGAGACATTTCCCCATTTTGTACCCCCCGTTTCCAGTGCATCCCCCTGGAAATGCGCTTGATCCTCCCCCCGTGGTACTTCTCCTTACCTATGTGACACACGCCACCCAGAAAGGTTCCCGTGGTGAGGACCACACTGTTCGCGTAAAATTCACATGCACATTTATTTTTCACTCCGTAGACGCGCCTTCCACTGAGGGGGGAATCACCACTTGTGCAGTTTTCAATTAACAGGGATTGTACTGTGCTCTCTAAGATGTGCAAATTTTTCGTGTCATGCATATACTCCTTCATGTGATAGTTGTATAAATCTCTATCCGCTTGCGCTCTATGCCCCCTAACAGCTAAGCCTTTTCTTATATTTAATATTTTAAAATGTATACCACTTTTATCTATGGCTTTCCCCATGAGTCCACCTAACGCATCGATTTCTTTAACGAGAATTCCTTTGCCAATTCCTCCTATGGATGGGTTGCAGGACATTTCGCCAATGCTATCTTTACACTGAGTTATTAGTAAA
This sequence comes from Plasmodium knowlesi strain H, assembly GCF_000006355.2. Lineage (NCBI taxonomy): Eukaryota > Apicomplexa > Aconoidasida > Haemosporida > Plasmodiidae > Plasmodium > Plasmodium knowlesi. Next base: position 2,818,471 of record NC_011915.2, read on the forward strand.
GTTTTCGCTCTCAATTTTGCACTTATGTGACTGGCCTCACAGCCACTGTGTCCTCCCCCTATGACTATAACGTCATACTTCTTGTCTAACTCTTTGCAGTTACATTTTTCGTTCAGCATGTTTACCCGGGGGCAACTTCGGGGAGGAGCGCGCCTATACAGGGAGAAAAAAAAAAAAAAAAAAAAAAAAAAAAAAAAAAAAACGTAACAATGTGAAAGGTGGAGGAAAAACGGGGAATAAAAGGGAAAAGACGCTTCAACCTGATCGTGCTAATTGACATGCCACCCCATGTACGTGGTGGTAATCCATAATCGTTCCGTTATTTGCCTAATTTTGCATTACTTCCGAGAGTGGGGCCATCCCAAAAAGAGGCGTCTATCATCCAAGCGGTATGTTCTACAGGGTGTGGTGAGCTGAACAGCGACTAGCATAACTACATAGCACACCTTCCGTATGACAATTAAAGGGAACGATTTCGTGGACATTTCAAGGAGAGTAGAAATCTCACTCGGTGCAACACGCGGACATTTATAAATTGTGATGTGTTCATAACGGGGTGTAACAAAAAGGGAGAGCGAGAGTCATTTGGGAAATTCCTCCTTCAAGTGCCATTTTAAATTGCCTCCATTTGCCTCAGTTTGGTGTGATTCGGTAAGTAACAATACCGCCGTAAGTATTGGTGGGGGGGGTAATGTTAAAAGGGTAGCTAAACTGTACATACTATGTGCATGGAGGATGAGTAACTAATTAATGAAATGAAAACAAAAATAGAGCTTGACGAATTATAGAATCTGTGTGGCCGCTAACAGCATGATTTCTCTAAGTGCGAGGTTGCCAACTTTTGCGCCTTCCCGGGGAGGCATTCAGATTTGAGCAAACACAGAGGAGTATAGCGGGGTGGAACAAAAAGGAGTAGGCTCACTCTTGCTTTTTTTTTCTTTTTTTTTTTTTTTGCGGTATGCACAAATTAGGGGGAGGGGGAAACTAGCATATGCCATGGTGAACTGTAAATAGCAGAGAGTGCCTTTTCTCCTGAAGGAAGAAGAGAAAAAAAAAAAAAAAAAAAAAAAAAAAAAGCGGCACATATGTAGGTAAAAAATTGTTTGTAAAAATTGTAATACATTCTAGCGAGTTGTTAATTATATATAAATATAGAAATTGTTAATTTATAGCAAAATTTTGAAGATAAAAAAAAAAAAAAAAGAAAAAAAAAAAGAGAGGACCTTTTACATTATTGGTATGGTATATATAATGTCGCCTTTGTTCTTTTGCCCTGCCAATGCAGATGCTTATATTCGTTCACTCGGTTTAATACCGGGATATTAAGAATTCACTTTTTTGTTTTGAGGGGCGTCATGTATCTGAGGTGTTGATGTTGAAGTACCTCACTCAGGTCCATCTACACATGCGTACGTTTAGTTATAAGTTTGAGGAAGCAATTCTATATGCCTGTAACACGGAGAAGTACCGTTTCTATAATGTTTGCCTTTGCCTTTCCTGTGAAAGAGAGGAGATCTCCTTACTGACGATCGACTGATTTAGCCAAGTCGCACGGGGACTAGAAGTTCACGCATATTTATTTGTAGATGCACATATGCCTTCGCGTTATAACTCTACATCTTCGTAAATAGTTTTTTCTAACACAATTGAGGTGTGTTTGCCTATTGGGGAGGCTAAATTTCACCGTATCGTTTGTAGTGCCAAGGTATATACCACCTGTACGCCACATTGGCCGCAGCTGCAGTGAGACAACGTAGGAAAAAAGCCTATCGAAGCGGTGTAAGGAGACAAGCACGTAAGAACTTTACGCAGAACAATCCAACCGACTGATCGACCTGCGTGTAACACAATGAAGAAGGACGCAGGAGACGATAACAAATTGCCGAACAAGGAGATGAACAACTTCCGGCTGATGACCCAGCTGATAGAATTGAAGAAAAACAAAAAGGCCTTCAAAATATGCGAACAGATACTTAAGAAGTATCCGAAAAATGGAGAGACACTGGCAGTGAAGGGATACCTGCTAAATCTTATAGATGAAAAAAATAAAGATGAAGCCTTTAAGCTTATGAAAGAAGGAATAGTGAATAATATATCGAGCAGTTTCTGTTGGTACTTGTATGGATGCCTTTACAAAATATACAAAAATAATGATGAAGCTTTGAAATGTTACCTTAAGGCGGTGAAGCTCAACCGCTATGACTACAAAGCCTTGAAGGAAGCATGTGTCCTTCTGCTATACTTAGGAAAATATGAGCAGTTCAAAGATTTGCGCATAAATGTATATAATGATACTGCCAAGGGGGTAAGAGATAAGGCGATTTTAATTTTCGCGTTTCATCTCCTCAAGCAGTATGAAAAATGTTCCATGATAATTAATCAGGTGGAGGATCAGTTGGGATCAGGAGCAAGTGGTAATCAGGAGACAATGAAGGGTAGCGACTTAACACCCAGTGAAAAGCATGATCTGATAATTTACATGTGTGAAATTATGTTCGAAGGGAAGCTTTACAAGGAGTGCCTAGACTTACTAAAAGCACACGAAGAGGAATTACTCGACAAATTATGGTATAATAAAATCCTCGGTCTGGTGTACCTATACCAGGAGAATTTTCATCAGGCCAATTTACATTTCAGGAAGGCCTTCGAATTGAATTATGAAAATTTAAATATTCTTTTGTTGATTTTGTACACAGAGAAGAGTTACACCCTTGATGGAGGCGGTAACAGTGGACAGCTAAATGACCAATCGAAACAGGAGAAAACACTATCTAGCCTGTTCTTCCTGGATTACAAAAATAAGCACAAAATGGATACACAGGTGAATGTTGAAGGAAATGTAAAGGTATTGCTACATGAATTCATTTTAGATGTATATGGATCCAACAGAAATATGAAGTTCCTATCCAGGAAGGAGAAAAATATCTTCAATGATTATGTGTGCCATAATTGGGGATTTAAAAAGTATGATGTATACACCCTTTGTGAATTCCACAACTTTGTAAATATAAATTCGGTGAAGAAAGAACATTTTATAGAAAACCTACATTTGAAAAATATTGATGAATACATCAACTCGATGAAGGAAAGTGTAGAAAGAGAAAGGAGCAGAATCAGCGAGGGAGATGATGTCTATTCGTATAACATTATCCATTGGTCGGAAAAATTGGGCGTAGACATACAATACTGCTATAAGAAAAAGTTTGAAAAAGGCATGAATATGATTCACTTTTTAAAAATAAAAAATCTGAACATAGAGGAGGAAAACTCCTTGGAAAATTATTTTAGAAATTTGCAAAAAAAGTATAAGCATTCGAATTTGTTAAAAATATTTCCCCTTTATTTTTACAATGAACAAAAATTTTCCGTCCACGTGGAAAAGTTACTCCGCAGTTTATGCTTTCAGAAGTGCTTAACCATTTTCAGCTATTTTAAGCCTTTCTTTACATACAAAAATATTAAAATAATTCTTTTCTTGCTACACAAATATATTGAAAATTATGAGAAGGTGCAGGATATTCCATCCATTAACTGTGGCCCTGCTTCTGGCGAGATCGGAGGGTGCGAAGACTGCTTGGCTAGTGAAGTAGGTCAAGAGGGTGAAGAATCTCTCAGAAAGGAGACCCAAGGATGGACCAAGGAAGCCGGAGAAAAGCGAGAATTCATATCTGAGAATGATAATAAAGAGAATCACATAAATGGCGAGGCGATAAACGAGGAGGCCCACAGCGGTGATGAGAAGATTAACCCAGAAAAAAGAAGAAATGGAGAAACGGAAGAAACCGCCCAAATGAGCAGCGTAAAAAAAGTTATGGACAATTTCCTAGACGAGACGGAAGAAATGAAAAACATCATTGGAATGGCCACTCCATTAGGGGGAGGAGAGAACCCAGAAAAGAAAGAAGAAAATGCAAAAAAAGTCGAAAGGGGTAGTGGAAAAAAAAGCATCGATGAAGGAAAAGAAAAAAAAGAAATAAAACTTGACTTAAAGAAACTCACCCTAACGGAGGAGGAAAGAAAAGAATACTTCATTTTGTGTATTTACTCCTTCATTAGTCAGCTGTATGACTACATAAACTGCGCGAAGGAATCACTAACACTTCTCAAGGACATTTCTAACAAAATCACCTTTAAGAAAAACGAGTCGGTTAAACAAGAACTGGTATTTATAAAAGGGTTAATTTACAAGCGAAACGGAAATTACCTAGAAGCTTACAGGCACCTGGAAGAATGTAGATTAGCAAACATCGGAGATAGGTACATCAACACAAAGACGATTATAACTTGCTTGAAGTGTGGACTGATAAAGGATGCAAAAAAAATGGCCTCCATCTTCACGAACCCGTTGGACAATAATTTCATGAAGAACATTAACGAAACGCAATGCTTCTGGTTGGAGTACAACATCTCGCAAAGCTACTTCAATAATCACCCGAACATTCACCTGGGAAAATACCTCAGTTTGGGGCCCGACAGATTGTACGACTTTGGTGGCGTCCAGGGGGCGGAAAACCAATCTGGATCGGAAAACATAGTGAACGAGGAAAACAAATCGGAAGAAGCAACAAATGGTTCCAAGCACAACCCAAGCGGAGAGAAGCCAAAACTGAATCTGCAAAAAAGTATCCTAGTCGATAACGACATGCTAGGGAGAAACGAATTTAACGACTACAGTAAAGGGCTGCACTACCTGCACATGGGCCACAAGCAGTTCTTAGACATCCAAGAAGACCAAATTTGCTTCTACTATTACACCATCAGAAAATTACTCTACAGATCCTACAGGCACATGCTCTACCTGACAAGTGAAATATTTTCTTGCAGATCATATCGTAAATTTGGCAAGGCCTTAATTAAGGCATTACTACACATACATGATTCTGGATTATTAAAAAAAAATGATTTGAATAAGAAGAATAAAAAAAAGAGTAAAACTACTAGTGTAGCTAATCAGGATGAAAATGATATTTATGAGCATATAAAAAATAATCCTTTGGAAAATGCCATGATATATATGAAAACCTTTCTGTCCCAGCCGAATGTGGATTTGTCTGTGTACAGATTAAAATTCGACATTGAGAGGAGGTCACCTGGTAAGAACCAGCATCGGAAATCACGCATTCAGTTGCATGTGATTCGTTATGTGTCCATTTTAATTTGGGAAATTTTCTGCTACATTGTTTATGACATGTGAAATATAATTTGTTTGCCGCGCAAATGAGGAAAAAAGTACTTTGTTCACATGTTTCTAATTTCTCACTCCTTTTTTTTTACGCAGACAAGGACTACGGATGCATGATCGACACCCTTCTAACGATGAAGTCCATATTTCCACACCATAATTATAACTATAAATTTGGCCCAGCCATTTCGTACTATTTGTGTACAGGTTAGTATATTTCCTCCTTTTGGTAGCCTCTTTTTTTCTTTTTTCTGCGTCGTGACGACAAATTGAATAAGAAAAAAAAAAAAAAAAAAAAAAGAAGAAGAAATAAAAAACACGGAAAAGTGTTTCACCCCAGACATTTTACTTCATCGCAGCAGCAGATACTTTCACCTTCACCTCTTAACAAAAATTTTTTTTTTTTTTTTTGTCCTACTTTTGCAGTCCATTTGGATAGTGTGAGCGAGGAACAAAGGAAAGAAATTTCGAACAAGCTAAATGACCTATTGGGATTGAATCACTCTGAATACAATACTGACTTGTTAAAAGAAGTTAGGAAAAAATATATGGAAGATTTTGTCAAATTTTTCAAGGATCATAAGAAGGGGGACTTGCGTTATTATCAATCAGGTGAGTTGTCATTTTGGTTGTGAGGTCCGATTGACTAAAGAACTTGTGTATCCCCCCCCCCCCTATACATTTCCTTTTATCCATTCCTACACTGGGGGAGAAGCTGAGCTTGGTTATCTATACAGGAGTGGTCCGTAAAAATTGGAGTGTAACATTAATATATGTGTAAATTTTTTCCTGAATATTTTATTTGTAGCCTTAGAAATGTACCTGGATTGTGGCGAAAAGATAGACGAAGGACTTTTGGAAAAGGAAAATATCGACCCCAAGAAGAATAAACTAACGAGGTGTTTTAAATTTCTCCGATTTTTAATTAAATGCCAAAAGATGCACGTAGAGTTGGCTCCCCTGTTGGATCACTTCAAGGTAACTTTTTTTTTTTTTTCTCTTGCTACAATTTTGTCGAACTCATGCGCGTTGCGATTTGGATAGGGTGCGAAATGATGCTATGGGTGTGTGACCGCTGAGTGCTGCACGGAATTAGAACTCCTTTTTGCAAACCATATGCGTGTAAATTTGTGAATCATTTTTTCTTTTTTTTTTTTCTTTTTTCCCCTTCTTCCTTTCCATCACCAGATCTGCTGCAAGGAAGCGTTCCCGCTAGCAACGGCATTCCAGTGAACCCGATAAGGAGTAATAATAGGAAGAACTCGTCGCATGCGAATTCGTGTATTCGACAGACATGGTAAAAAGAGTTAATCTGGAAGAAAAAAAAAATGTTGAATAATGAAGAAGAAAAAAAAAAAAAAAAAAAAAAAAGGAGGGGAAATTTCATACACCAATGCAATTTCCTGTGCTTACCGCATACATTTGTGGCGAAAATTCACATAAGTGCACAGCATTTTCTGGTTAGATCTAACAACTTAAAAAAAAAAAAAAATTGTGTATATCCTCTCACGGTGGCGGGTTCATAGGGTAACGTGTAACGCTCCCATTTTGCTAGGCATATTGCATAGTATAGGCATATATGATGCTTCCCTTTGGTCATCTCCCCTGATAAAGGGGGTTATTGCCCACCATATGGTGAACCAAGCGGATGATGGTACCATTTGCCACTCCTCTGTGTGTATAAGTGGGATATTCACCTCGTTGTAATTCTTCCAAAATGAAAATTCATTTTGTATTTTACCCCCTGTTGGGGCGTTTTAAAAAGGAAATGCTGATAATGGCTCTTCCCCCGTATGTGTGTATATCTTTACATGCCTGTTGGTCATAATTTTTTTTTTTTTTTTTTTTTTTTTTTCCTCCTTTCTTTTACATACTTGCCCTTAGTGGGATTTACGCGTTTTGCCGCTTTTTCATAAGCTTCTCCCTAATTTCCTTAATCTTATCGATAATTTCATTCTTCGATTCGTAAATGCAGCAGAGGTACTTTTCCGCCTTCATCCAGGCGTCGAATTCTGGGGAGTTGGCATTTTTGGGCCAGGGTGTATAATGCAATAGGTAATTTTTGCTATTAGCCCAGACAACGATTTGTTGATACAGATGAGGGAGGAATTCCTTTTCGAAAGACTTAAAGACGATAGCATCGTCCAGAGTTAATCTATGTCTTTCCGATTCCCACAACTTCAATTGCGTAATAACATTAACAGGTATGGAGCTTTTAAAGTTGCTTCTTCCTGGGTGAGCATAGGATTCCAAAAATTTAATTATTTGATTTGCAGTGATGTCGGAGTTATATGCATTTAGCACACTTCTTCTTGTTAAAATTCCTACCACCATGTTAGGTGTCCTCGCTTGTAATTCACATAAATGACTTAAGATGTTTATTTTCAATGTTGAGTTGGTGTAGAGGTAGACTTTGAAGTTGCTCTGTACAATTAACCCCATTTCGAGGTTATTATTTCCATTCATTTTTTTTTCTTGGGATAAGGCAAGGCTAGCTAATTCGTGTGTGAGTTTTGTTTTGTCCATATATTCATGGGTACCACTTATCAGGGGGGATGGTCTTCTCTTCTCCTCTTGTAAGAGGAAATAGTGATGAAAATATTTTTCGCTTATCTTCTTCGCCTCTCCATCATTATGACCATGTCTTCCCATGCCTATGTTGTGTGTGGCCATAACATTGTTGCTGTTACTGGGTAGATGATTGTCTACCCCATCCTCGCCATGAGAGATATACTCGTTGTATGTGTTTTCAGATACCCCCTCCACTGTGAGATTGTTCATCACAGTCACGTAATTCTGTACATTCAAATTATTAATCGTTAGAAGTAACGCGTACGGAGTTACAAAGACATAGTCCTCAGCGCGCTTTAAAAAGAGACCTATGTGTATACCAAAATTTATAAATTCCTTCTGTGCTTTTGTTAAATTATCGAGGTATATGGGATGACTAATAGTGCACTGACTAATGGATAGGATCAGCAATAAGGTTTCTTTCACATACAATTCTGATTTTTTGTGCTCCTTATTTTCTTCCGTCACATAGCACGGGTTTCCACTTCCATCATTTTTTACCTTCTGTTGATGGGTTGTGGGGATTTGGCCGCTATACAAGTCGTTACTTCCACGGCGTTGGGGGTAGGTGCTATTATTCGCATAAGTGGTATAAGTACCGTAATCGCTTTCCCCATCTTGGGCATTCGCAGAATTTCCTCCACCACTACTGGCATCTGCGTTACTATTGGCCTTCTTATATTTGGTCGAAATTTCCCGTGCGACATTTGAGAGGTAGCCATCGTCTACTATGAGCAAATATTCGAGCACTAAGGAAATTATCCTACTTCGTATGTCCTTGAGGAACCATGAGAAAGCTTCTCGACTCATGTTCACTGTCTTGTTACTATTCGCATCATCTTGTAGTATGAAGTTTTTCCTCTTGAGTACTTCGATTAGACTATCACATGGGGTGTACGAAGGGAAGGTTTCCTTCTTTGCACTGGAATAGAAAAATGAATAATCATTATTGTCTTCTTCCAGGTAGCCATTTTCCTCATTTTGCAAGCTCCTATAATATAGATCATTTTGCTTGTATGCATAAACTCCCTTTTTCTTTTTCTTCTTCCTCTTCTTACTGCTATGATGGGTATAATACTGATTTGGACCCAGACTATTCAGATTGTGTGCGCTTCCATTTGGGGGGGCTTCCACAGATTCACTCTGTTTATGGTAGTACCCGTACTGGTCATATTTCTGATCATATTTGACCTCTTCATTTGGATTTGTCTCGTATTTTTCTCCATGGATTTGGTTTGCCTCCTCGGCATTGTGGTCTCCATTGTCTGAGTTATCCCTCTCATCGGAGTCATCATCGTTGTCGTCATCACCGTTGTCGTCATCACCGACAGGTTGGTCGTCTTCCTCATCCTCCTTTCCCGTGGCGTAATTCACCACATTGTGAGCAGTTCCACCATGGACGAAGTAGCCATGAGGTCGGTACTCCTCATCGTCTGTTTGATTTTTTTTCCTTCCTTTCTTCGAAGGGGTGTAACTGGAAGAGGTTGATTTGTCTACATTTTTATTCCTGTTCGGGTCACCCTGATCATCATTTCGGTTGACTGGAAAAGTAGCATGTGGAGGATATACCTCCTGTCTATGCTCCACTGATATGCCATTATTGTAAATCATATAATTGTTCATATGACTTAACTTGGGGGAAGCAATGAAATGGAGCAAATTGTTCCATCTCATGTGTGTATAATTCAGAATTTCTTCCTTCGTTGGATATAAATTATTTTCAAGAAGATTTTTTTCTTTTTCCATTTGCTCCTTAGCGTTATTATTAAATATGGAAATTCTGTCTTCTCTATTTTTATAAATTTTGTTTAGCATTGTATATCTGAATTTTTCATTTATTCTGTACTGATTGTAATTATCCTTTTTCGTTTCGCTCTCTACAAGTATTTTTGCTTCGACCAGATTTTTTATACATTCACTTAATTTCTTTAGAGAGTTTGGATTTATCCACAAGCGCATTGCTCTCTCGGACACCACCTGCTGTATGAATAACAATCTTGAGATAATAATTTGTTCTAACTCGTTTAGCGACTGTAATATTGCCTCATGTGCTAGGGAGTCCTCAAACAGGTAGGTCCATATTTTTTCACTCAGTTCCTTCATGTAGTCATAAATTTCCATATTTTCGATATTTTTCCTTGTCCTCACCATTTTGGCTTCCTTCTCTCTATAAATCTGCTTGTGTTGTCTTGTATTCTATGATTGATTAAGCTTCATGGAGGAGAACGTGGCCCCCGCGTGCCTCCCATGTGAAGTGATAACTTCAGGGATGGGGAGCACCAGCTGGAGTAGCCAAGGGTATGTTTCCGTGGAGCTTTTTTCCTGTGGTACGGTTAGCATGACCGGTGTGACTCCCGTGGCCGCTCGCTCAAGCACCCCTAACTTACTGTACTGGGCTCCCACCCTCCTTCATGGCACTCTTTTTTAAACTACACTGTTGCCACTTTCGGAGGTTGCCTCTGGCCACATTCATTTTTTACTTGCAGTTATCTTTTGGATGTGGAAGTCTCAGTTCGTTAAGCACGTGGCAATACTTACATGCGTAACGCGATGAAGTGACTCGTCCATCAAGGGGCATAAATACGTTATGCATGCATCGTTCATATGCATCCCCCCTTTCTTTTATTCAGTTAATTGGCCATGTCGGAAAAGATGCATGCCACGCCGACCAGTGGAGGCGCTAAAATTGGAATAGTTCCGATCGTTCGAAGAATGATGGAAAGGAAAGAAAAAAAAAAAGTTACAAACCATTGAACGGATAAGCGAGCTGATAACTCCTACGGGAAAGAACAAGATATGAGGAGCGTCCCGCTTAGCTGAACTACTTAAACAGAGGTGCATTTTATTTTATAGCGTTCTTGACATACTAATAAGTATCTGGGAGGGGAAGATTCGAACGTTTTATCAAAATAAAATGTGCACAATTTTTACACCATTCTTAGAGGGAAAGGAAAACTTACGCGGCAACAAAAAAGATAATAAGTTTTTTTTTTTTTTTTTTTTTTTTTTTTTCTTTATTACAAAAAAGTGGCAACACGGGGTAGAATACCATATGTTCGTATGCCTGTTGTTCATTTTCTTTTCGTTCTTTACAAAATTGCTCCTTCTGCAAGAACGTGTACCCACAATATTGGGGGAAAAATGCTTAGGTTGCTCCTGCTGGTGAAAGAAGCATAAGAATGGAGGGACATTATTGACCTCTCTGAAAACTTGCATCACGGGAGTGTTCGTTAAGACGTGTCCTCATGAAGGAATGGAGCAGTATAGCAACCATGGGTGGTGCCGCTGCTGTTGGGCGGAGGAGGAAAATAGGACGGAGTAGGTGGTATTTGCTGGAGGGATGAGCCCCTTCTCAATACCACCGTTGCTGATGCAGAATATATGTCGTATCACTTAAATTGACATCCAACAAACAATTTAAAGCCCAGTTACACGTTGAATTTTTTTTTTTTTTTTTTTTTGTTTCATCACGGTGTAGATTAACCACACTGATGAATTCTACCATTACCGGGAAATTTCATTTCCCCCCCATCATGTACATGAACAGCCGGTGTTATTTTCCACTCGTCAAGATAGGTCCTACTTCTGAGAAATTATTTTGTGTAAAGAAGGAATTAATCGGCACTGACAGAAATAGTTAATCTAGGAAAATGGCAAAATCGTCAACCGATCCTCGTTGGATCACAAACGATGTGAGAAAAAATTAAAGAAATCCTACCCATTATGTTCTCTTCAACGTGGATAAACCACCTGATTAGGAGCATTATGAAATTTTTGATGCATGAGTGGGAAAATACGCTTCCCCCAAGTTTTTAAAAATGTATAGAAACTTCTAAGCGATAAGTAAAAAGGTATATAATAATAAAAGCGCAAAGGTTCACTCAAAATGGAAATTTTCTTTTTATGTGGCGTTATAATTTTTTTTTTTTTTTTTTTTTTTTTCTCACCGCATTTTGGCTAGCTCTATATGAAGGTTGTTTTCGAGATTTTGTTTATACGTCGAGAGGTACACTTTCCGTGTTGAAAAGAATACCCAATGAAAATTGGGAGGAAGGAAAAAATTTTGTCGACGAATACTTAGTCAAGATCATTGCTATAGTATTTGTGATGTTTTATTGTTATAAATAAACAGATTATCAAAAGTGATGATGAAAAGGCGCGGCTCTATAAATGAAAATATTTCGATTTCCTTCAAGTTCTTTAGAAATTGTTGGGAATCCGAAACATAGATGATCAATTTTGGCCTCCAGGGATTCTTCCCTCGTTGGCTGAAAAATCAGGAGTTTGTCGCCAGCTGAACTTTAACCACCTCAAAAAGCAATAATAAAAAAAAAAAAAAAAAATATATATATATATAATTAATAACGGTTACCATTTTTGTGCCGTCTATAGCAATTGTAGGTAGAAAAAATATTCCCGCGATAAATGAAGTATAAAATATTATTTTTTATAACGTTTTATAAAATCATTATCCATTAATCGGGCGCGATAGTCAATAGAATATTAAGTCCTTTTCCACCTCTTAATTTAATCTCAATATTTTTCTTTCCTCCCTTTTTTATTTATATTAAATATTTTTAAGTTCTTTTAATTTTTAAAGGGTTTTACTTTTTCATCACATGGTTTTTAAATTCCAGGAAAGCAGTAAAAAAAAAGAAAAATGTAAAATTAAAATAGAATTGTTTAAAATATTTTTTCTCCTATAAATGGAAAAATGTGGTATATTTGGCTCCTTTTTTATTTTTTAATACTTTTTGCGCATTATGTATATATTCCCAATTTTATGGTACCTTTAAAAAAAATTATTTTTTAAAAATATAGAAATTCATTTTTTGTTCAACGGCTGAAAAATAGGAAATAACTAAAATTATGTATTCATATTTTTATTTATTAATTATATTCTCCTTGGCGAAAATGCCAGTTTGTAATATTTTTCTCAATATAAAATCATAATTTTCGTCTGTACAAATTTTGTATAGGAAGAAAAGTTAGGGGATCTTTTAATATCATTTTCATCTATTTTAAAAAAAGTATACATATTATATTTTACTACAAAAATTGACTTTTTACATTAAGCTTGTTATTTGCAGATATGTTTATATTATCAGCTGCATATGTGGAAATAGATTTTTTCGTTCTTTTAAATTATCATTGAGTTTTCCAAATGTTTGAAGAAGTGGTTATGACAATTGGAATAGGCCACTTAACCGTTTAATTATAATAGAATGTAATGCGAAACGTATATTCCGTTTTAGCTTTTGCTATTATTCGTGGTAATGAAAAGATGCATATGTATTGCATGCTAATTTTCTGCACCTAACTTTTTACAGGGCAAACTCTTTTTCCATTCCCTTTGTAACAATTTAAAAGACCACTGAAGTGGTGAAGTTTTTAAATGTTACTGAGGAGTGGGAGTTCGCCAAAGCTGAGGAAGTTTTCTTCTTGGAACAAAATTATTCAAGCATCAATTTTTGCATCGACATAAATGTATTTTGGATTGCGATTCCATTAGAAGGTGATATATACATATGTCCATATATGTATGTCTGGATGGGCCAATCGTTTTGGACTGGACATATAGGCTGTTGTTACGGTTTAAGGGTGAGGGAAAAGAAAATAGACACTTGCTGTGATGCTATTTTTTACCCTTAATGGCTTTGTTATGGTTGTTCCAAAAAAAGTCTGAAAGGAATAATGTCAGAACAAGGGGAGAGAAACGGGGCGAGTACATATATATATTATATATTCTAATGTGTTTTCCCGGTCCTCACATCATAAGGGGTGGTGGTGGGGGTATATCTTAAAGGTTATTCTTAAGGATTACTTCTCATGTCCCCTCCAAATGTGCTACAGAAGGGGGGAAAAAAGATGTCTAGCCAATATACACGTTTTGTACATGGCGAAGAGGTAGGAATGCTCCATGTGATGTAATTTCAATAAAATCCTTTGGCGGGGGTGAAGTGGAAGTACCTAAAATGTCTGCATTGTGCATTTAGCCTCCACGCAGGGGGGCGCAAGGATTGAACAATTTTGTAGCACATTTGGAGTAGATAACAGGGCTTTCCATAGGTAGCTGCCTCGATTGAGCATACGCATCAGAATTCCACTACATCTTAGAATGTTAACTAATTCAGTATTCTGTTTTTCCTCCTCACCTGACAGTTGTGTGAGTTTCATAAGCGTTAAGCATATATATCGGGTGGTGATATTCACTAGATGAACACTCCCTCGAGCAAATTAGTAAACTATACATTCGCGCGCGAGGTGCATAATTATGTGTGCATCAGTGCGAAGTGTAAAGAGCGCTAATATGATTAATGCTCATATTGCAGCATGGGAGGTGTGCCATTTATCATTTTCAACTACAACGCACTGCAACTTTTTAGCCGGACTCCACCCCGCGGTTAAGAGGGTTCATTTTTTTAAACCCCATATAGAGGAAAAAAAAAGAAAAAAAATTAAATAAATAAATAAATTGGAACGTGGAATGTAGCAACGTACTTTTAAGATATAACCGATGAAGGCATTATTTCTTCTCCCTTTTTTTTTTAAACAAATATAAAGAGAGGAAATTTCTTTTTTCCCCCTTCCTCTTGTTCACGCCTTTTTTCTTTCATGTTCACTTTTTCGAGTTTCTTCCTTTTTTTTTTTTTTTTTTGTTAAAAATGTGAATCGCTGCGGTAAGGTACCTCTTGACATAATTTCACCCCTAGCGTGTATTCTCGACTGAAAAGAGAGAGCGGAAGAGGAAAAAAACGAAGGGGTGGATACTAAAAAAGGCTCTCCTTTAGAAGAGGTGTGTTACGTGTGTTAGGTATATGAGGGCTACATCCCCGAAGAGGTATACATACATGAGGTCTTCTACATGAGAGCTCTGTTCAGCGCTGTGATCCTATCGGTACTATTTTCCCTGCGAAACCAAAACAAGGTGAAATGTTATAGGATCCAGGGGAGGTTAGGTAGCTGTAAAAGGAGTGCAGCTGTCACCATTTCTAAAAACACAGATGAGTCCAATAGCGAGAATGCGCAGAACAACAGTTTGGTGAAAAGAAAAAAGAGGTATTCCTTTACCCCCCTGAAGAGGAACACCATAAAAGATATCAAAAGAAGAATAAAATTTAATGAAAAAAATGTTAGACCCCAAAATGGATCCTTTTATAAAAAAAAAGACATACATAAATCACTAATCGATGATATTAATAAAGAGATGCTAAAGGAAAGTATCAAATCAGTGGGGATAAATTATGAAAGAGAGGAGATAGCCAAACATAATATCCTTCCGCTACCTGTGGAAGACAAAACGTCGGAATGTTACAACTGCTTAGTGCTATGTAAGGGTATGCCATTTCATGTGGACACAGCTAGAATTAGAGAATTTTTCAACCCATACAAACTTGTGGAGAAGTATACAATATTTATAAAAGACAAGAAAGGAAATTTCTTCGGGGATGTTATGGTTAGATTTACAAATAAGAAGGAGAAACTCCTGGCATTGAAAAATAAAAATTTTAAATTCTTAATGCACAGATATATACAACTGTACAATATTAATGAAGAACATTACGAAGAATATTTTAACGTGGGTTATAAGAATCCTCCTTCATATAAGAATTATGTCCCCATTAAAAATGTGGTTGTGTCCAGTGCCCTCGAAGATCTCGACCCACTTGCTGAGGAAAGAAGTACCGATGGCGATGGAACGTTATCCAGTGTACATCCCACTTCCGATGATAAGTACCAGTATCACTCCTTCTTTTGTGACCCCCTAGATAATGATGTAGAGACCAAAGAACTTAGAGATAAGGTGAACAAGAAGGGCATTCTCCTGAAGAGTATATACACCGGAAAAAAACTCAGAGGGAGAATAACATCTGTGCACCCTTATGGCGTTTTCGTAGACTGTGATGTGTACGTAAAGGACAAAAATGGTAGATTTATAAAGATTTTAGCTTTACTACATAAGAATAAACTAACCATAAATATAGGTCTTCCCACGGATCCTTTACCAGAACAAGAGGAGAAAGAATTAATACTACAAAAAAATATGAACATCATTGTGTACGTGGATAAAATTATAAAACGGGATATCGATCCTAGTGGAAGTAATTCTAAAGATGGAAAAAATAATTTAATTTTTTTTAACCTCACCTTTGACTCCTCCATAACGGAAGAGAAAATTCAGTGGCTTCAGAGTCTCAAGTTGAAGAGGAAGTCCATTGAGGAAAAAATGAAAGCATGCAATGATAGATTTTTGAGCATGTCTTCAGAGGGGGGTGTAACCGGAGGCTTGGGGGGTGGGGCGCCCGAAGTAAGGGAAAAGGAGAGCCCATGGGAAGGGAACAATCCGTCCAAAGTGGTGGGAACGGACATAACTGAAGAGACAAACAAATCAGAAGGAATAACCGTTCTGAAAGGGGAAAAAATGAGCAGTAGCCAAAAATTGTGCAACGTGCAAAGCTGCAAAACGGAGGAATTTTTTTCTTCGGAGGAGAAAGACGAATCGAAATTGAACAGCAGCTCCAAGAATAAGAGAAACCACAACAGTAGGTCCAGCAAAATATACCTGATGAGGGATACACACTGTGATTTTAAATTTTTTGGGAGGAAATGGAACAAACGGGGGAATGTTAGAGGAATGTTAAGCTTGAACAGCAACGGTGAAGCGGAACAATCTGAGGGGATACAGAACAATGAGAAAAGAAATCCAAAAGGAAGAAACAAAATAAAGAAAAAAAAAAAAAAAAAAAATTTAGACGACAGTGACGTTTATGATGAGGACGACAATTTTGATGAAATTTTTAAACTCGAAGTGGGTGATGCAGAGGGACAGGAGGAAGTGTACAGTGGGAATGAAAACGTAGATCGCGTAGCTGATTCAGAAAATGCGGCAATCGAGCAGGACAGTCTCAGCGACGACAAAAATAAGAGGAGCGAAAAGAAGGTGACTAACCACTATAACGACGAAATGAAAGGAATTCTGGATGACATTTTTAGGAAGGAGGAAGACGGCGGAAGTCCTTCAAAAAAGGCTTCTATGAAGGTACGCACTGATAAGTGTAATCAGGGCACCACTGTAGAACAGACACTTGGACAGTGCTTCGAAAACGTAAGTGATAGATCCAAATGGAAAAACGACATTCGAAAAGAGGAATCCATATTTTATTCGAAAATGTTCGGACTGAAAACGGACATAAACGACTTCTATTCGGATGGTTCACGGGGAAAGGACACTGATGGTGTTGGGAGCAATTCGGACAACATGGAGGAGTTTATGAAGCTCAGCGAAGGTGCAGGCGAAGGTGGGGACTCATCAAATGATATCCACTCGGAGACCATAAAATTTGAAGGTTTAGAAAGTTGGATGGAGCAGGGAAAAAAGGACGAGATGATAGAGGAGGAGGAACTGGAAGGAGAGGAAGAACCCATAAAGGAACAAGCGGGGGAGGAACTGGAACAAGGTGGATTGAACATGGAACAAGCTAATGGGGACCCAATGAATTCAATAATTACGGGGAAAGACGGAGAGGCCCTCGATTTTTCACACTTCGCAGAAATGACAACAGAAGAACTGAAAAGTGAAATATACAAAAAGAAATTTCTTCTTCCCATAGACGTATCAAGGGAGAGCCTAAAAAATCGCCTAGTACAAATATATATTTGTGAAAAAAATAAAATAAAATTTGATAATTATCCATTTATTAGGTACTATCTCTTCGACTTCAATGTACCAGTGGAAGATATAAAACTGTTCGTTCTGGCAAATAAAAAATTTTTAAATAAGAAAAACATCAATTTAAACCTTTTGAACTCCCTAAATTTGAACGAATTGAAGTACCTCCTTCATAAGTCGATGGAAAATATTCGGCTATGGGAACCAGAAGATAAAATAAAAAGGAAAATTCTAAATTTGAATAACGACCTTCTACAAAAGCAAAACATGAATAACGTAGATGATGTGGATGCCAATAATTTACTCATATTGTGGAATGACTTTAAGGATTTTCTCCTAAATTGTGTTTATGGAAATGACACCACGAGTGATTCATGGGGGGCAGACTTTAGAAATTTATCGACGACCAACTGCGAACCGACCACATCGTACAGTACAAACAATGCAAACACACAAAAATATTTGAACAGAATGAAAAATATGGAAAAAGAAAACTTCTTTATTGGGAAGAAGATACCGGTCGATGATGAACTTGAAAAGCAAATAAATAAAAAGAAAATGAAACATATGGACCCTTTTGAAAATGCATTAAGTACATTAAATAAGGAGCTTGATGAAAACGAAGCGGAGCTGCCAGACAAGATAAGCCTCAAAGAAGCCATGAAAATTCTGAACAACAGAAGTTACATGAAGAAGATTAAGCGAGCTCTCAATAACGACTCAGACGAAAGGACAAATGAAGAATACATTGACAAAATTATTAGTCTAATTTTGAAACATAAGAACTATTTCAAGGAGAACCTGAGCGAGGCCATCCTGAGGAAGAAACCCCACGAGGAGCTAATTGTAAGCAGAGACTGGACAATGCGCATGGCAAGTGGGCGGGCGTTCCGGTGTGGATTAGCTTACGGATCAACCCTGAACCCGGAACCACGAAAGAACGCTGTTTCATCTGTATCCACTTCAACTAACTTCCTTGTTTTACCCCCCCCCCCCCCTCTGCAGATCCTCCTTGATCAGCTGCCCGCCGATCTTATAGAAGACTTACTCTGAAAAATACAACTGTGCCTTTTTTTCATTTATGTTTCGTCTGGCGCATTATCATCGGAGTTACGAAAAAAAAAAAAAAAAAAAAAAAAAAAAAAACGGCTTTAAAAATAAAAATTTCCACACACTGGAAAAGGCTACTTATTTAAATTATTGTTAAAAAATTAAAAGAAAAAAATTGGAAAAAGGGAAGGCACATATAATATAGACGCGTGTGCCGTTCAAGTGTTTACAGAGCGCAGCTTAGTCGCATGTACCCCCTTACAAGGCTCGGCCACTTCCCTTTTCTCCTTTTCCCACTCTTAGGGGAACCTAAATAGAGGCACTATGCTGACCACGCTCGCTTCGTTACTCAAAAACGGTGGAGTGCACATTCCGCACATACTTGAGAATTTGCTGGATTAGGTGCCTATACCCTTCGTCTTGGTTACTCACCACGTCGCTAGCCACCTTTTGCCTAAGCAGGAGTGCCTCCAAGGTCCTGAACTTTCTGGACAATCTCCCATTTCTTTCTTTAGAATAAGAGGCTAACGTCTTGTGCACGTTCAGGAGGATCCTATTGCTTTCGTCTGAGAACTTCTCTTGGAATGCCTGAGTCCAGCGGAGGGCCGCACCCAACATTTCAGGGATCATTTTATTCACTTCAGCATCTAGGTTATGCGCACTTACTTTGGCGTAACGCTCACCAAAGTAAATTTTCAGTGCGGGCTTGATGAAGGAGGAAAGGGAAATCAAAACCGCGAGGAAATACTTCTCCAGGTACACTACTCTCTTCGTCTTAAGGAAGGATATCAAGTGTTTAACTAAAGTGTTGTTCATCCAACTTTTAAAGTACGCGCCAGACAGTAGTAGGACGATGTCCGTTGGGGTCAGCTTATTCTCCTTTACCCTATTCTTTACCATCGTTCTTAACGGCCCACACATTCTCAAATTCGTTAGAAGAAACTCATAGGTACTCAAAATGTATATGTTAGGTAATGAAGTGACTATGCTGGATGCGTCCGGGTCGTCCTCCCTATATACCATGGGCCTGATGTCTAAACAGGTAGCGCTGCCATTGTTGCAATTATTGCGAATGTAGGAAACAGCGTATTCATAATTCTCCAACAATTTTGAATCGTTAAAAGCTAAGTTCTTCATAAGCACGAGCCTGCTTAGTTTATTACTATTTTTGACTATACATTGTTCCACAGCCGTTTGTAACTCGCCCATTATGGACAGTCCACTGTCCTTCCCACTTCGTGAAAAGGAAAAAAGCCTTTTTACGCCAGTTCTACCATTGGCATTGACATTTCCACCGACCTTTCCAGACGATTTGCTATACTTATTCAGAAAAAGGTTCCTCTGGTAGGTGCTAAACAGGGTGATTATACTGAGTGGCTTCGAAACGTTCCTGTCATTTTTCGAACCCTGCTGCGTGTGCATTACTGTAGAAGAGTCCTCCTTATTATTTTTCCTAACTTTTTTCAAAGAACCATCCGTCTTACTTTCTCTGCCCTCTGGATGATAGGACGATGCGGATTTTTTAATACCTCTGACTGGCAATATTTCATTACGATCCGGGCGTGCGCCATTACCAAGCGAACTGTACCCTTGTCTCGTTCTTCTTTGATTTATTTCATCCTCGTATTGCTCCTCTCCGGGGATTACACTGTAAATGTGATCCTCCGAGTCATAACTATTTCTGTAGGTGTCTGAAGGTATGCTATAATCGTCCTGTAGAGGGGAACTTGAGCGATTCCTTGATTTTCTGTTTTCTATTGGAGGTATTGTTCGTTGGCTGATGTCGTCCTCTGGGTAGGAATAAAGATTGGCAGGTTCTGACATATTTGAGCCATTCCTTCCATACGCATAGTCATACACATCACTGCTCAAATTATTCACTCTTTTACTTTCACGGGGGGGTGATTCTTCTGCACCATTGTCACTCCTATTATACATAGCATTTCGTCTTCCATCCGTCCTTGAAAATTGAACATCATCATTTGGCTGTCTATTGTCTCTATGTCTTACAAATTGAATGTCTTCATAAATGGAGGAACTGTCAGTATCGTGTGCATTCAATTTGTTACGTGGGAGGTCACTACTATTATCTGAGCTGTCGAACGAATCGTCCTCTGTATCACTCATGTAGTCGTCCATGCTGAGTCCTAATCTTTTGTTGAAATGTTCGAAATCATTACCTAAGTAAGTATTACCCTTTGGGGTCATTCTCCCACCTTCCTCTCTTCGAGGGGGTTCCTCATCCGGGAAGCCATCCCGGTTGCCACGCTGATGCTGCTGACCGATTCGATGGTCACGTTTGTAGTCATTTCGAGTGTTACTAGCGTAGTCATTGTCCTCGTCAGAAACATCGTCCGAATAGTCATCTACGTTGAGTGAACTTTTCTGTGTGGGAAAAGAGCTGCTTCTACGTGCGGGCTCATATGATTGTCCTGGCTGCGGTTCTTCATAGATAGTAGTGTTTTGTCCTTTATTTAAAGGGTGTTCTATCCCTTGTGAACCACTTTCGAACGATTTATTTTCATTCGAATCTCTTTGTTGTCTGTCTTCTGTGCTTTGATTCTCGAACCGTCTTATGAGTTCATTTACATTTCCTCTCCTTGGTAGCTGACCATTCACATCTCCGATTTTCCAGGAGAGTAGTAGGAGCACACAGGAGATGATGTAAATGGACAAGATACACTTTGGCAACATTTTAGGGGTTACAACGACTTATGGAAGATGCGGATGGGGGATACCAGCAGAATGGAAAAATTTTTGGAAATGTTGGCAGGGTGAAATTTTTTTTTGGATAAAGAGTTGACGTAAGTATTTGCCTTATTGTATGAAAAGAAAAAAATGTCATTCGTATTCTTCATCCAAAGGAGATGAAGATAATTCTATTTGCTTTAAACCTTTGTTTTATTTTTCACAACTATTTTTTTCTTTCTTTTCTATAAGATTTGTTATTTATATTTATATTTATATTTTTTTTTTTTTTTTTTTTTTACATTTCGTTTTTATTTAATGCTTATTTTCATATTTGTTCAATTTGTCTATTTTTTATCTGCATTATAGCTGGTTTTTTTTTTTTTTTTTTTTTTTTTAATTATTTTCCATATTTTTCCTATATTGTCTCAGATTAGTTCTTGTTGTCACCTACATTTTGGCTATTTTTTTTTTTTTTTTTTTTTTTTTTTTCTAGCCATTCTGTACTGGTACGCTGTGATATGAGTCTTATCGCTATCTTCAACTGCATTCTAACTTTTTTTTTTTTTTTTTTTTTTTTTTTCATATCTATAACTACTCTTCCTGTAGAGGTCAATACTTTTCTTTTTTTTTTTTTCTTTTTCTTTTTTCACATCCCCTTGGGAGTATGCTTTCCTTATACAGTTACATATATATATGCATGGACAAGAGAAATAGGAAGAAAAGGAAAAAAAAATTAAATTCAATTAATCCATAATATTTTTTTAAAAAAAAAATTGAATTAAAAAAAAGTAAAATAAAAGGAAAAATAGACAAAATAAAAAGTATATATAATCGTCTACCTCTAAAGTGGAAAAGGAAAAATGGCAACCACCCCAAAAAAAGGAGCAACCGTTAAAAGAAAAAAGGAGTGGCTCACCTTGCCCCCTTCTTCCTTTTGGTGCGGGGAACTCTTCCTGTCACATATAGACGCCCGCTTATCATCAGCTGTCCGCAAAAAGAAAAAAGACAGAAGATGTCAAAAAGAAGGAGAGAAAAAAAAGGGGAGATTGAAGAAGTGGGGTTCTGCGGCATTACGCATTTAGGTTACGGAATTTAATATTTTACGGTGTATATGTGTAAGATTTCGCATTTTTAGGTTGCGGGATTTATAATATTTTTACAGGTGTATATGTGTAAGATTTCGTATTTTTCGGTTGCGGGATTTATAATATTTTACGGTGTATATGTGTAATATTTCGTATTTAGGTTGCGGGATTTATAATATTTTAACGGTGTATATGTGTAGGATTTCGTATTTAGGTTGCGGGATTTATAATATTTTAACGGTGTATATGTGTAGGATTTCGAATTTTCAGGTTGCGGGATTTATAATATTTTACGTTGTCCATGTGTAAGATTTCGCATTTAGTTTGCAGGATTTATAATATTTTACGGTGTATATGTGTAAGATTTCGCATTTAGGTTGCGGGATTTATAATATTTTACGGTGTATATGTGTAAGATTTTGCATTTAGTTTTGCGGGATTTAATATTTTACGGTGTATATGTGTAAGATTTCGCACTTAGGTTGCGGGATTTAATATTTTTACGGTGTATATGTGTAAGATTTCGCATTTAAGTTGTGGGATATAATATTTTTATGGTGCATATGTGTAAGATTTCGCCTTTTTAGGTTGCGGGATATAATATTTTACGGTGTATATGTGCAGGATTTCGAATTTTTAGGTTGCGGGATTTAATATTTTACAGTGTATATGTGTAAGATTTCGGATTTTTAGGTTGCGGGATTTATAATATTTTTACGGTGTATATGTGTAAGATTTCGCATTTTTAGATTGCGGGATTTAATATTTTACGGTGTATATGTGTATGATTTCGTATTTTTAGGTTGCGGGATTTATAATATTTTACGGTGTATATGTGTAAGATTTCGGATTTTTAGGTTTGCGGGATTTATAATATTTTACGGTGTATATGTGTAAGATTTCGCATTCTTTAGGGTTTAAGGTTATAAGAACAACAATATGTGGACTGCTGTTTACATCATTTAGGGGAAGGTTTTTTTTTTTTTTTTTTTCTTCAATAAAAAATAAAAAGGGAAGAAGGAAGAAAAAAGAAAAATTTATGTTCATAGAAAAAAGAAAGAAGAATGTTTTTTTTTTTTTTTTTCTATAAAGAAAAGGTGTCCTTTCAGCAGAAAAAAAAACCAAAAAAGGGCATAAAGAATTAAGAAATAACATGAATATTCAAACTCCTTATGTCTTTTTATCACATAATTAAAAAAGGACAAAAAGGGGTATGAAACCAACATCCTTCATCTTAAACAATAAACACTGAACTGTGAACCCTGAACCCTGAACCGTGAACCTGAGACCATAAACCCTGAACTGTGAACCCTAAACCCTGAACCCTGAACCCTGAACCCTAAACCCTAAACCCTGAACCCTAAACCCTAAAACCCTAAACCCTGAACCCTAAACCCTAAACCCTAAACCCTAAACCCTAAACCCTAAACCCTAAACCCTGAACCCTAAACCCTGAACCCTAAACCCTAAACCCTAAAACCCTAAACCCTAAACCCTAAACCCTAAACCCTGAACCCTAAACCCTAAACCCTAAACCCTGAACCCTAAACCCTGAACCCTAAACCCTGAACCCTAAACCCTAAACCCTGAACCCTAAACCCTGAACCCTAAACCTAAACCCTAAACCCCTAAACCCTGAACCCTAAACCCTGAACCCTAAACCCTAAACCCTAAACCCTAAACCCAAAACCCTAAACCCGGAACCCCAAGAACCCGGAACCCAAGAACCCGGAACACAGAAAACCGGGAACCTAGAAAACCCGGAACCCAAGAACCCGGAACCCAAAAAACCCGGAACCCAAAAAACCCGGAACCCAAAAACCCGGAACCCAGAAAACCCGGAACCCAGAAAACCCTGAACCCAAGAACCCNGGAACCCAAAAACCCGGAACCCAAAAACCCGGAACCCAGAAAACCCTGAACCCAAGAACCCGGAACCCAAAAACCCGACACTCTACGTGTATGTTACTTAGAAGGAAAAGTAGAGAAGTGTAGGAACGAAGCAAAGCATAAAGGGGGAAAAAGGAAAAGGGAAAAAAATGTCTTTTAGGAAAGGAGGCAGAAAAAGAAGGTTTAAGGAAAAAGGATAAAAATGTTTTTTAGGAAAGGAGGCAGAAAAAGAAGGAAGGTTTAAGGAAGGAATAGAAATGTCTTTTAGGAAAGGAGGCAGAAAAAGAAGAATGGTTCAAGGAAGAAATAGAAAAGTTTTTTAGGAAAGGAGCCAGGAAATGAAGAGTGGTTTAAGGAAGGATGGAATAGAAATGTCTTTTAGGGAAGGAGGCAGGAAAAGAAGAAGGTTTAAGGGAGGAGTAATATGTTTTTAAGGAAGGAGGAGAATGTTTACGGAAGGAAGAAAAAAGGATGTTTTAAGGAAGGAAGAGTAAAAGAAGGAAGAGTAAAGAAGGAAGGGGACGATTTTGGAGGAAGGAAGAAAAGAAGGAAGGATGAATGAATGAAGGAAGGAAGACTAAAGGAAGGAAGAAAAAGGAAGGAGGAAAAAGGAAGGAAGAAAAAGAATGGTTTAAGGAAGGAAAAAAAAGGAAGGAAGAAAAAGAGTGGTTCAAGGAAGGAAGAAATAAAGAAAGTTTAAGGAAGGAAGAGTAAAAGAAGGAAGGTTTAAGGAAGGAAGGTTTAAGGAAGGAAGGTTTAAGGAAGGAAGAGTAATGAAGGAAGAGTAAAGAAGGAAAGAAGGAAGAGTAAAGAAAGGAAGAGTAAAGAGGGAAGAAAAAGAGTGGTTTAAGGAAGGAAGAAAAAGAGTGGTTTAGGGAAGGAAAAAAAAGAATGGTTTAAGGAAAGAAGAAAAAAGGAAGGTTTAAGGAAGGAAGACTAAAGGAAGGAAGTTTTATGGAAGAAAGAAAAAAGGAAGGTTCAAGGAAGGAAGAGTAAAGAAGGAAGAAAAGAAGAAGGAAGAGTAAAAGAAGGAAGAGTAAAGAAGGTGTTTTAAGGAAGGAAGAAAAAAGTGTGGTTTAAGGAAGGAAGAAAAAGGAAGGTTTAAGGAAGGAAGAGTAAGGAAGTTTTAAGGAAGGAAGAAAAAGAGTGGTTTAAGGAAGGAAGGGAAGAATGAAGGAATGAAGGAAGTAATCAAGGAAGGACGAAAAAGAGTGGTTTAAGGAAGGAGGAGTAAAGAAGTTTTAAGGAAGGAAGAAAAAAAATGTTTAAGGAAGAAAAAGAATGTTTAAGGAAGGAAGAAAAAGAAGGAAGATTTAAGGAAGGAAGAAAAAGGAAGGTTTAAGGAAGAAAAAAGGAAGGTTTAAGGAAGGAAGAAAAAAGGAAGGTTTAAGGAAGGAAGAAAAAAGGAAGGTTTAAGGAAGGAAGATTTAAGGAAGGAAGAGTAAAGAATGGTTTAAGGAAGGAAGGAGGAAAAAGAGTGGTTTAAGGAAGGAAGGAAAAGAAGGGTTTAAGGAAGGAAGAGTAAAAGAAGGAAGAGTAAAAGAAGGAAGAAAAAGAAGGAAGAAAAAGAAGGAAGAAAAAGAAGGAAGAAAAAGAGTGGTTTGAGGAAGGAAGAGTAAAAGAGGAAAGGAAGAAAGGTTCAAGGGAAAGAGAGGAAGAGAAGAAATAGAAGAACAAGGAGGAAGAGAACAAGAAAGGAAAGAAGAAAAGAAGAAAGAAAAGAAGGAAGGAGAAAAAAAAAAGGCTTTAAGGAAGAAAAGAAAAAAAAAGAGAAGGAAGAAGAGAGAAGAAAAGAAGGAAGGAAAGTAGGAAGAAAAAGGAGGAATAAAAGAAGGAAGTAAATGAAGGAAGAAGAGAAGAAAAGGAGGATGAAAAGAAAGAAGAAATGAAGGAAGAATAAAAGAAAAAAAAAGCCTTTAAGGAAGGAAGGAAAAAAAGAAAGAAGAAGAGAGAAGAAAAAGAAGGAAGAACAGAGAAGAAAAGAAGGTTTAAGGAAGAGAAGAAGAAAGGAAAGAAGGAAGAGTAAGGAAGGAACTTTTAAGAAGGGAAAAGGAGAAAAGAAGGAAGAATGAATGAGAAGAAAAGAAGGTTTAAGGGAGAAAAGAAAGAAGAAGAAGGAACGTTTAAAGGGAAGAAAGAGGAAGAACAAGGAAGAGTAAAAGAGGAAGAAAAGAAGGAAAAGAAGAAAGGAAGAAAAGAAGGAAGAGTAAAGAAGGAAAGTTTAAGGCAATGGAAAAGGATGATAGGAAGAAAGAAGGAAAGGAATAAAAGAAGAAAAGAAGAAAAGAAGGAAGAGAAGGTTTAAAGAAGGAAGAGAAGGTTTAAAGAAGGAAGAGAAGGTTTAAAGAAGGAAGAGAAGGTTTAAAGAAGGAAGAGAAAAGAAAGAAAAGAAAGGAAGGAATAGAAAAGGAAAGAAAGAAGGAAGAAAAAGAAGAAAAAGGAAGAATATTTTTTCTTATTCTTCTTTTTTTTTTTTTTTTTTTTTTCTGTTTTTTCCTTCTTTAATTCTATATATAATATACATATACATATATATAAATTGTACTATGCAAGATGACGTCAGCGAGTGCTGGATTATTGGAAGAATGGATGAAGAAGGTGGCGCAGACGACGCTGGGACCGAATGGTAGCGCGGGAACTACCATAACGGGTGGTCAAATTATGGTTAGTCGGGCACATACATGTATGTGTGTACGTATACATGTATATATGTATATATATGTATATTTATGTATATGTATGCATATATATATATATGTATGTATGCATATATCCTGCATTTTACCTTCTATCCTTGTAGACGGAGTTGAAGAATGATTTGGAGAAAGCATGGGAAAAATTGCAAGCGTCCTTGACGCAGGCCGAGGCGAAGGAAATGACGACCCTCTGTGGAGCGGATGTAGCACAGTTTGTAGAAAGGAAATTCGGGGGGGGGAAGAATTTAGGGAGGAATGAACACGTGAAAGATTTATGCAAAGCAGTAGTCGAATTAAGATATTTTACAGCTGGAGGGGGGACGATAGTGAACAGGGGTCTAAATTTTGATACAGGCATTAAAGAACATGAATGGTATCCACGTTGTATTGTTGGCGCCGTTGCCTTGTCCGCAATTTATGGAGATCACTGTCATTTAAAAGATGTGATTGACCACATATCGCGCAACGTGGAGAATAAGTTGCAGGGACACCCGCAGGCACGCGCAAACCTTAATATGTGTAAGGACATTAAAACTGAACATTTAATCTTCGGTAGAGCACTTCTCCATAAAAGAATTAAGGAATGGGCACAGGGAAAAAGGAATGACGCGATGAGTGGGGATGACCATAAATATGAGGCGTCCGGATACAGGGTAGGGAAATTGTGGAGGGATAAGTGGCAGAAGGTCTGTAAAAAAACAGGAGGGAATCAGGATGAGGAGCAAGCGAAGAAAGAATATTTAAAAGAAAATGCAGACAGTTTAGCATCTCTCGTTAAAGTGGGTCCTCCGGATGCAGTCTCCAACTCCACTCCTGGCGAACCAACCATGGGACAAGTATTAACCAACGACAGCTACATGATGCCAGAGGAAAAATTAACTGAAGCTCTTCAGGCGTTAGTGGACAATAGTACTGGGGGCGTTACTGTGGACTCCTCAAAACTGTCGACACTAATGCAGACCCTAGAGACATTCTCGAAGGAAACTAAAGGTAAGTATTGAAGCAATTAAAAGGAAGCAAAAGAAAAAAGTAATAGAAAAAGGAATAAGGGAAGGATTAAAGGAAGTAAGAGAAGGATGAAGAATGGAAGGAAGGAATAAAAGAGAAGGAAAATTGGAAAGGGGAAAGAGTGTTTAGGAGGGGAGGGAAGGAATGTGTACAACGGAAAGAGGATGGAAGGAATGAAGGTTTAAGGGGAAAGGAAGACGGTTTAGGGGAAAAGGGAAAGAAGGAAAAGGAAGGAGAAGGAATAAAAAAAGTAATATAAGAAGGAATAAAAGAAGGAATAAAAAAAGTAATATAAAAAGGAATAAAAGAAGGAATAAAAAAAGTAATATAGAGAGGAATAGAACGGAAAGAGGATGGAAGGAATGAAGGAAAGGGGTAAGGAAAGAGAAGGGAAGGAAGGAGAAGTAGAAGGAAAGGGAAAGGGAATAAAAAGGAAGGCGAAGAGGAATAGAATGAAAAGGGAAGGAAGGAGAAGGAAGGAGAAGGAATAGGAGGAAAGGGAATGAGAAGGAAGGGGAAGGAAAGAGTGTTTGGAGATAAGGAAAGAGTGTTTAGGTGGAAGGAAAGAATGTTTAGCGTGGGGGGGGGTAAGGAAAGACTACTTAGGGGTAAGGAAAGACTACTTAGGGGTAAGGAAAGACTACTTAGGGGTAAGGAAAGACTACTTAGGGGTAAGGAAAGACTACTTAGGGGTAAGGAAAGACTACTTAGGGGTATAGAAAGACTACTTAGGGGTAAGGAAAGACTACTTAGGGGTAAGGGAAGACTACTTAGGGGTAAGAAAAGACTACTTAGAGGTAAGGAAAGACTACTTAGGGGTATAGGAAGACTACTTAGGGGTAAGGAAAGACTACTTAGGGGTAAGGAAAGACTACTTAGGGGTAAGGAAAGACTACTTAGGGGGTATAGAAAGACTACTTAGGGGGAAGGAAGGAAGGTTTAGGGGGAAGGAAAGTTTCTTTCCTAGGTTATTAGAACAACAATGTGGCCTGGTACTTATCCACCCTAAGGGGGGGAAAGGGAAAGTGCTGTTTAGGGGGGGACAAGTAAGGAGTGTTTAGGGTGGGGTAAGGAAAAAGTGTTTAAGGGGAGGGAGTAAGGAAAGAGTGTTTAGGGTGGGGATGAAGGAAAGATTGTTTAGGGGGAGGGAAGGAAAGACTGTTTAGGGGAAAGAAAAGGAAAGAGTGTTTAGGGGGGGGTGAAAGGAAAGATAGCTTAGGGGGGGGAAAGGAAAGGGTGATTAGGGGGGGTTAGGAAGAGAGTACTTAGGGGGGGATAAGGGAAGGGTGTTTAGTAGGGGGGTTAAGGGAAGAGTGTTTAGGGGGGGGGAGAAGGAAAGAGTGTTTAGGGGGGGGGAGGGAAGGAAAGGGGAACA
>NC_011915.2:2847788-2850189 GCF_000006355.2 Plasmodium knowlesi strain H
GAGAAGGAAAGAGTGTTTAGGGGGGGGGAGGGAAGGAAAGGGGAACAGCATACATACACAACATAATTTAATCATCTTTTTTTTTTTTTCTTTTTTTTTTTACAGCTGTTGCATGTATCCAGAACTACAAGAATCAAGATGACAAAATGTGTGATCGCTTACAATGTATTGTTAACTACTTAAAGACAAGAGATGAAGCAACACCGGCAGCATCACCCTCACCAACGGTAAGTGGGGAAGGAAGGGGAAGGAAGGAAGGAAGGAAAGAGAAAACGACATATACAAACATACACATATACATACATATGTATGTATACATACATATATACATATACATAGATGTACAGATGTATACATATGTACGTATATACATATACATAGATGTACAGATGCATATACACATACATACATACGTACGTATGTACATATGTATGCACATATATATACTTACATATGCATATAGGTATACATATGTACGTATGTACATATGTACGTACATATACATACATGTATATGTATATACATATACATAGATGTACAGATGCATGTACATGTATACACATACATATACATGTATATGTATATGTACATACGTATGTATGTATACATATGTATGTATACATACATATGTATATATGCATATGCATTTATGCATATGCATATATATATATATATATATATATATATTACTTATACAGGAGAACTTCTGGAAAGACAGTGGCGGCGAAGTCGCCAACTTATGGAAAGAATTGGCAGATAAAATGAAGGAGAACAAAGGAACAGGGGAGAGCGAATGTGATGGAATGCAAAATCCGTCTGATAAGGCGGCATGCAATTATTTGCATGCCGGCTTTACCGAACTGTACAACCCGGCGGCGGGGACGTCGTCGTCGGCGACGTCGCCGACAGGCGGCACCATCTTATCTAAGGACAACCCATCGTTTAGACAAACGATGGGCTGTTTTTTACTTCACGCTTATGCAAAACACATGAAAGAAAAAGCAACTTGTCTTATTGACGATGGCATACAAAAGGCATTTCAACTGGGAGAGAAGATGAGTGAAAGTAATACTAATTGTACTGGTAATGGGAAGACTTGCATTCCATGCAAATGGAAAGAAAATGACAAGGAATGGGAAGACTGCCCAATTACCGCAAGTGGAGGTAATGCCTCAGGGGGGACTGTAAAGGACAAATTGGGGACCATCATCGATAAGGACAACGACCCCCACATTAAGGAAATGGCAAAGCAAGTAAATAAAGTAGACAGTTTATGTGACCAATTCAAATGTGTAGCTAATAGATGGATCAAGCAGGACGGTAACAGTCGTAATTGGGTAAGGACATAAACATACATACATATGCAGACATAAATATAAATACATATACTTACATATGTGCACACATACATATACACTTACACATATGCGGACATATATATATATATATATATACATACATATACATGTATACATATATACGAATATATACGTATGCATATATATATACATGGATACGTGTATGCGTACATACACATATATGTATGTACGTACGTACATATGTATATACATATATGCGTATGCATTTATGCATATGCATATATATATATATTTTAATTTTAGAGTGATGTATGGGACGAAGTCACAGATCAGCTGAAGGATCTCTCGGGGAAGATAGAAGAAAAAAAAAAGGACAAGGAGGTCTACAAACACTGCAGCACTCTAAACGATAAAACTGGGAAGGAGGCTTGCCTCCTTATGGCAGCAGGATTAAAGGATCTTTACGACATCAGGGACAACGACAATGCCGATGGCAAAGACGACCTTGTTGAAGCATCGTTCCAAAGAACGATGTATTGCGCTTTATTAAACGCTATTGCAGACAGACTGCTTACATTGCCTTGTAAGGATGAGAAGAGTGTTCAGGCAGGGATAAATGAAGCTTTTAACAGGAAGAATGATGAAATTATGCAGGGAAGTAAAGGTTGCAAGACAGATAATGCTTCGTGTTTTAAGTGTGATAGGTTTAACGATTATAGAACTTGCGAATTTAAAGAAAATGACAGCAACCAAGTACTTTTACATACCAAAATTGACTCAAAGTTGAATGAATATGATAGTACTACTGCTACTAGTACTAGTACTGGTAGTACTACTACTACTACTACTACTACTACTAGTCCCTTATCGAAGAAATCTCTAATTACGACCATATGTAAGTAGAGACCACCAACACTAACAAATGTTGGTTGTGTTAATACCAACAAAAAATGTTGGTTGTGTTCGTATCAACACAACCAACACAACCAACACAACCAACACAACCACAACACAACCAACACAACCAACACAACCAACACAACCAACACAACCAACACAACCAACACAACCAACACAACCAA
>NC_011915.2:2855289-2857987 GCF_000006355.2 Plasmodium knowlesi strain H
GGTTCCGCGTTAAGGGTAAGGTGGGTTCCGGGTTAAGGATAAAAGTGGGTTCCGGGTTAAGGATAAAAGTGGGTTCCGGGTTAAGGATAAAAGTGGGTTCCGGGTTAAGGATAAAAGTGGGTTCCGGGTTAAGGATAAAAGTGGGTTCCGGGTTAAGGATAAAAGTGGGTTCCGGGTTAAGGATAAAAGTGGGTTCCGGGTTAAGGATAAAAGTGGGTTCCGGGTTAAAGGTAAAAGTGGGTTCCGGGTTAAGGATGACGTATGCTGCGGGTTAAAAATAAGGTAGGTTCCAGGTTAAGTGTAAGGTAAGTTCCGGGTTAAGGGTAAGGTAGGTTCCGGGTTAAGGGTAAGAGTTGGTTCCGGGTTAAGGATAAAAGTGGGTTCCGGGTTAAGGATGAAAGTGGGTTCCGGGTTAAGGATAAAAGTGGGTTCCGGGTTAAGGATAAAAGTGGGTTCTGGGTTAAGGATAAAAGTGGGTTCCGGGTTAAGGATAAAAGTGGGTTCTGGGTTAAGGATAAAAGTGGGTTCTGGGTTAAGGATAAAAGTGGGTTCTGGCTTAAGGTGAATGTAAGATCAGGGTTTGGAGTTATGGTGATAGTAGGATCAGGTTTCAGGGTCATGGTGATAGTATTATAAGGGTTTAGGTTTAAGATGAATGTAGGATCAGGGTTTAGGGTTAAGCTGAAGGTAGTTTCCGGGTTTAGGTTTAATGTTTGTAGAGTATAGGTTCAGGATTTAGTGTTGAGGGTACAGTGTTCAGGATTCAGGGTTTAGGCTTCTATGAATGTTCTATGGAAGAAGAATGTACAGGTGTATGTATGGATGGAAGTGGAGGAAACTGCCAAAAGGGTAATGAATGCATAAAGGAGGAAAAGTATGATTTGTGGGGAATTATAATAAACATAAAAGCGGACGAAAAAACGGGAGGAAAACCTAAGGGAAGGAATTAAAAAGGGAATGAAGTAGGGGGATGGAAGGAAAAGAAAAGAGGAAAAGAAGAAGAAAAGAAAAGAAATGGAAGTGGAAAAAATGCTTGATGGAGGAGAGTTGCGTACATTTTTTTTTTTTTTTCTCTCCTTGCCTTTTTTTTTTTCTTTTTTTATTTTCTTCTATTTCTTATTTCCTCTTTTTTTCTTTTTCATTTTATCTATTTTACTTTTACTTCTTTTTTTTTATTTTTTATTATTTTTTATTATTTTTATTATTTCCTTGTAAAAGGGGGGGGGCAATATATGTTTTATTTCCTTATGTTGGAATGCTCTAATTAGAATGGGGAATGAATTGTATAATAGTTGTAAATGTGGGAGATGTTTCTTTTTTCTTTTTTTTATTTATTTATTTTTTTTTTGATCTTTAAAACTTATTCTTTCTAATAAAGATATTCTTTCTAATAAAGATATTTATTTCTAATAAAGATATTCTTTCTAATAAAGATATTCTTTCTAATAAAGATATTCTTTCTAATAAAGATATTTATTTCTAATAAAGATATTTATTTCTAATAAAAATATTCTTTCTAATAAAGATATTATTTCTAATAAAGATATTCTTTCTATTATAAAGATATTCTTTCTAATAAATATATTTATTTCTAATAAAGATATTCTTTCTAATAAAGATATTCTTTCTATTATAAAGATATTCTTCTTAATATAAATATATATAGAGAAGGACAAATAGAATATTCACATGTTAAATTGAAGCAAAACAGACCAAATATACAGTATATAAAAGCAAAACAAATACAGCAGACGTGAGAAAAAAAAATGGCACCTTTTTCTTTTATAAAAACATCCATATTAATCTTTGCATACCTATTCTTATGGTATCAAATCAATGATCACCACCAGGTATGAATAACAGAAAAAATTTTTTTTGTAATATTTTTTACAACTATAGGGGAAAACAAATATGTAGGGGGTGAAAACGTATACATATATATATATATATATATATATATATATATATATTATATTTTTTCCCCCTAACACCAAATTATTATTCATTTTGAAAGAATAGAAGGGGGGAATGGAAGTGTATAGGAAGGAGGGGGGATGGTTTCAAGTGTATAGGGTTTAGGGTTTAGGGTTCAGGGTTTAGGGTCTAGGGTTCAGGGTTTAGGGTTTAGGATTTAGGATGAAGGTTGTAGGGCTATTAGGTCTTAGGGGTGTTAAAAGTTAGATTCCGGGTTATAGACATAAGGTTTCAGGGCATAGGGAGTAGGGTTTAGGGTTCAGGGTTTAGGGTTTAGGGTTTAGGGTTCAGGGTTTAGGGTTCAGGGTTTAGGGTTCAGGGTTTATGGATTCAGGGTATAGGGTTTAGGGTACATGGGTTTAGGGTTTAGGGTTCAGGGTTTAGTGTATAGGCGGGTTTAGGGTTTAGGGTTTAGTGTATAGGCGGGTTTAGGGTTTACTGTATAGGAGGGTTTAGGGTTCAGTGTATAGGAGGGTTTAGGGTTCAGTGTATAGGAGTAAGATTCTGGGTTTAGGGTTTAGTGTATAGGACGAAGATTTCGCGTTTAGGGTTTAGTGTATAGGACGAAGATTCCGGGTTTAGGGTTTAAGGTTCAGGTGAAAGTTGTAGGGTGTTAGAAGTCAGTTTCTGGGTTATAGACATAAGGTATCAGGGCATAGGGAGTAGGGTTTCGGGTTCTGGGTTCCGGGTTTAGGGTTCAGTGTATAGGAGTAAGATTCTAGGT